>NC_056743.1:709874487-709984751 GCF_019279795.1 Protopterus annectens
ATATATATGTATGTATATATATATATATATATATGTATATATATATATATATATGTGTGTGTGAGTGTATGTGTATTATGTGTATATATATATATATATATATATATATATATATATATATATATATATATACATATATATATATATATATATATATATATATATATATATATATATATATATATGGGTCTACCTGAAAACACAGACACGCAAAAACATCGACAATGAGATAACCGACACCACAAAACCGAAAGTTCAAAAACACGAAACTTCACATGCCCGACAAACCACAATCCCGACAATCAACAAAACAAAACAAATACCTTTTCCGTAAAACACACACACAACACAAGCACACCAAAAACCTTACAAACCTACACTAAACCTTACATACACAACTATCTATGCACTAACCTTAACCCAAACTCTAACCCTAAGGTCCGTCAGTATCGCACACTCACTTAACCCGAGCCCTAACACTAACTCACTTAACCCCCACCTAACCTTAAAGTCTGTCACTATCGCACACTTACCTTACCCGCACCCTAACCCTAACATCTGTCACTATCAAAACACAGCAAAAACGAGTTCCCAACAGGATAAAAAAACTTGGAAAAATAGAAAAAATTATCCAAACAACGACCTGGAACACACCAGCTTTATTGACAACAAAATGTTCCTTCGACTAAGTGCTTTCGCCAGTAATTGGCTTCATCAGAGTCAAAGAAACCTCTAACTACAACAGAATAAATAGTGAAAAAGTTTTTTACAAACAATTAATTAATCGATAAGCCAATCATCAGCCATAAAACAACATTAGGTGAACCGCCCTTAAGAAAGTGCTTAGTGCAAATCAGTTAATCTAAAACAAGTCAAAATCCATTTAACAATGCACATAATACCTAGCCAAATTTAACATATCCACTAGGTTCCAAAAACAACAAAATTGGTTCAAAAGTTTAAGTGAACATATAAAAAATACTATAAAAATTTGTTCCATGAATTAAAAACATTGTTGTATAAAAAACATATATATAAAAAGAACATAGCAGCAGGCAATGCTGGTAAACATACCCAAGCTGAAAAACTATTAGCTTTTAACTTTTGAAGTTTGAAACATTACCAAACTATGGTTTCAGACTTATTTAAAACACTATTACATCCCCACAGTGTACCTGTTCTGGGTACAAAATGAACATTGTGCCCAGTATAATAATTGTACTAAAGGATGTTATTAGATCTCTGCTTTAACATGGGCATGAGGGAAATACTCTCATTAAGTCCTGGTGGTCGTGTGGCATTTAACCTCAATTGCCACCTTGCTTCTTTGCTTTCGACAAGAAGTCTGTCATCGCCACCCCTACAGTTCACTACCACTTGGTCAATAACAAAGAAAATAAATGTTTTAAAATTGGGACAACCAACACTATGGTTGAATAAAGCATTGTGCCCATCTTTCCTTCTAATGGCCCTAAGATATTCACCAATCCTGTCCTTTAGCTTTTGGACAGTTTTTCCCACATAGAAAGCATGGCAACTGACACACGTGGCAACATAGACCAACATCATAGTATTACAACTACATCTTCCTGGGCATGATAAAGCATAATCATGCCCATGTATCACCACATATGTTCCGTCATTAATGTAGCGACAAAATTTACATGACCCGCATTTGACCATCAAAGACTTGTACCATCTATTTTTCTTATCCTCCAGGATGTTTTTAATATTTTTCCCCTACTGAATACCACAATGGGTTGAGCCCCCAACTTTGTCTTAGTGTATTCATTGAAACAAACTTGCCACAATTTTTTAGTTGTTTCAATAAGGGGAGTACACAAAGGGTTATATTTTAAAACAAGTACATCAGAATTGTCCCTTGTGGTAGTACCCACAGTTTTAGTACCTGATGTTAAAATAGGAGAAAACAACGTGTATCTTTTGGAAACCACTTCACGTTTTGTGTTTAAAATCAATTTTAGGGGATAACCTCTCTCTAAAAACATCCCTACTAAAGTGTACATCTCATCCAAAAAAATCTTCTCATCACTAACCAGTCTTGATAACCTCACCATTTGACCATTAATAATACTTTTTCTCTGATGGTGAGGGTGGCAACTATTGAAATGAAGTAGGGAGTTGGAATGAATGACACTCGAATGAGAATGTTACCAGTCACGAACAAAGTGACAACTACGAGGAGGGTTATTTCTTGGACAATGACAATTCTAATGGTGACCATTTTTTGGAACAAACGCCCCCCTCAGAGGAGATCGGAGAGGTTAAAGAATCAGAGGCAGGGCGAGTTTTGGAACCAAAACAATGGTCACAACCAGTGCAGGAACTATTACAACCACAAAAAGTACCAGAGGCAAACCAACAACAGATATTAGATGACTTTAACTGTTCAGGCCTATGTTTTGGGACTGATGGTTTTGACTTTGGTACAATGGATAACTCAGAGAAGTTTGGTTTTGTGACTTCATCTAAACATTCTGATGATATGAGTGGTAAAGTTACTGTGCACAATGGTTTCACCATTTATAATTTTAGTGGTTTGATTATTAACGAAGCACATTTCAAACTGTTAAGTAAAGGGACTACATTTGTCCCAGTTTTTAAACTTGACATAGCTGATGTTCTTAGTTTGAAGCTTTACACCCGGCAACTTAATCTTAGGATGTTTTTTTCTGAACATGTCAATACTAATACCAACAAGTGTATGGGAACCTTAAAAAGAAAAAGTACGTTTATTCCCCCAAATCACATGGAAGTTCATATTTTTGAAAGGATGTGTGAAAAAGAATTTAGAGAAATTATTCAAAATAACTCTAATTTCTTTACACAGCATGATAATCTCAGTCATGAGGAAAGACTAACACTTCATAATTTAGCAAAAAAAAGGGATGTCAGGATTATGAAGCCCGACAAGGTTGGGGGAGGGCAGTCATTATGGGTCAGATTGACTATGTATCTAGGATGCACGAGATTCTGAATGAAGCAAACACATATCATAGAGTTTCAAAAAATGAAATAAGTAGAGCTTACACTGGTGTTGATTTATATCTAATGGATGCTTTATATCAAGGTGTCTTTGATGAGAATGAAGTAAAAAATTTTGACAGTCACCCACCCAATCACACCTTTCATTTTTGGGATTCCCAAAATCCACAAAAATGTTAACAATCCACCCTTTAGACCTATTGTGGTGGCCAGGGGTTCTAAGACTGAACCTTTGGCGGCATTTGTGGACTTTGGGTCCCAATGTGTGGTCAATGGAATTGATCATATTCTGAAAGATTCTTGGCACTGTTTGGAATGCTTGAGACATACCAACAGTGCCACTCAATATTCCTTTCTCACCATTGATGTGGTGAATTTATTTATAGTTATTCCACACAATGAGGGATTAAATTGGTTCAGAGAATCCTTGCTCACATGTGATAGGATAGATAGGATAAAGATTGACCAACTGGTGGAACTAATGGAACTGGTTCTTAGGAACAACTATTTAACCTTTGAAGTGAATTGTTTCACCAGATTGCTGGTGTTGCCATGGGTGCAAAATGTGCCCCTGTCTATGCAAATTTGGTTTGTTGCATTGGGAAAGATCCCATATTTTTTGCACTAACTTTATGCAAAATATTCTGATGTACAATAGGTTACTTGATGATGTTCTTATTTTGTGGAAAGGCAACGATGAGGAGGTTAAAACATTTGTAGAATATCTAAATCATACCACTACCTTCCTTATAATTCACCTACATGTGGCACCAAACCCAAATAGATTATCTTGACATTCATCTCAAGACTACTGATAAGGAGCTACAAAGTAACATACACAGGAAAAAAACGCATTCCAACTCCCTACTTCATTGCAATAGTTGCCACCCTCACCGTCAGAGAAAAAGAATTATTAAGGGTCAAATGGTGAGGTTATCAAGACTGGTTAGTGATGAGAAGATTTTTTTTTGGATGAGATGTACACTTTAGTAGGGATGTTTTTAGAGAGAGGTTATCCCCTAAAATTGGTTTTAAACACAAAACGTGAAGTGGTTTCCAAAAGATACACATCTTTTTCTCCTATTTTAACATCAGGTACTAAAACTGTGGGTACTATCACAAGGGACAATTCTGATGTACTTGTTTTAAAATATAACCCTTTGTGTACCCCCTTATTGAAACAACTAAAAAATTGTGGCAAGTTTGTTTCAATTAATACACAAAGACAAAGTTGGGGGCTCAACCCATGGCGGTATTCAGTAGGGGGAAAAATATTAAAAATGTCCTGGAGGATAAGAAAAATAGATGGTACAAGTCTTTGATGGTCAAATACGGGTCATGTAAATTTTGTCACAACATTAATGATGTCCCATATGTGGCAATACATGGGCATGATTATGCTTTATCATGCCCAGGGAGATGTAGTTGTAATACTACGATGTTGGTCTATGTTGCCACGTGTTTCAGTTGCCATGTTTTCTTTGTGGGGAAAAACTGTCTGAAAGCTAAAGGACAGGATTGGTGAACATCTTAGGGCCATTAGGAGGAAAGATGGGCACAATGCTTTATTCAACCATAGTGTTGGTTGTCCCAATTTTAAAAAAATGTATTTTCTTTGTTATTGACTGGGTGGTAGCGAACTGTAGGAGTGGCGATGACAGACTTCTTGCTGAAAGCAAAGAAGCAACGTGGCAATTGAGGTTAAATGCCACGCGACCACCAGGACTTAATGAGGGTATTTCCCTCATGCCCATGTTAAAGCAGAGATCTAATAACATCATTTAGTACACTTATTATACTGAGCACAATGTTCATTTTGTACCCAGAACAGGTAAGCTGTGGAGACGTAATAGTGTTTTTAATAAGTCTGAAACCATAGTTTGGTATTGTTTCAAACTTCAAAAGTTAAAAGCTAATAGTTTTTCAGCTTGGGTATGTTTACCAGTATTGCCTGCTGCTATGTTCTTTTTATATATATGTTTTTAATTCATGGAAAAAATTTTTATAGTATTTTTTATATGTTCACTTAAACTTTTGAACCAGTTTTGTTGTTTTTGGAACCTAGTGGATATGTTAAATTTGGCTTGGTATTATGTGCATTGTTAAATGGATTCTTTGACTTGTTTTAGATGAAATGATTTGCACTAAGCACTTTCTTAAGGGCGGCTCACCTAATGTTATTTTATGGCTGATGATTGGCTTATCAATTAATTAATTAAGTGTTTGTAAAAAACTTTTTCACTAATTATTCTGTTGTAGTTACTGGCAAAAGCACTTAGTCGAAGGAACATTTTGTTGTCAATAAAGCTGGTGTGTTCCAGGTCGTTGTTGGGATAATTTTTTTTATTTATCTGTCACTATCACACACTTTCCTAAACATGTCAGTGTTCTCAGCGTCGGGATTTTCAATCGCCGGTCATCTTCGTTGTCGATCTTCCAGTGTCAGTTATCTTGTTGTCGGCGTTGTCAGCATTTGTTGTTTTCAGGTAGACCCACATATATATGTGTGTGTGTGTGTGTGTATATATATATATATATATATATATATATATATGTATGTGTGTGTGTGTGTGTGTGTGTGTGTGTGTGTGTGTGTGTGTGTGTGTGTGTGTGTATATATATATATATATATATATATATATATATATATATATGTATATAAATATATATATGTATGTATGTTTGTATATATATATATATATATATATATATTTATATATAAATATAAATATAAATATATAGACACACGCACACATGCCAACTCTGGAATCATACAACAGTGGAGAAAGGGCAAATTTCATTTTCAACATTTTGTGGTTTTGAAGTTTTACACTTTCAGCATTTGATACATTTGACAAAACACAGAACCATGTATATATATATATATATATATATATATATATATATATATATATATATATATATAAAATCGAATCTTACTATAATAAGATTGTCAAGTTTGCTTATGATGCTTCTTACAGGTCCCACCACTGTCTATCCCTAAATCAGCTGAACTGGCTTGAGTTACCTCATATACTCATGCTCAATCAACTCTCTATAGCTCACAAGCTCTACTACCTCCCTGAGTTAATCCCAGCACTTCAGCATTTAATACAGCCCCAGATTCCCACTAGAACCGCACAGTCTAACGGCCAGAACCTAATAACTGTCATCCAACATAAAAACAATGCTGGTAAATCACTCTTTGCCAGCACCATTGCCAAACCTTGGAACACACTACCAATCCATATAACTTCTACCACCTCCTACAATCATTTCAAAAAACTCCTTAAAACCCACTACTTAACTAACTGCCTATGCTCATGTTACACTCCAGGTTAATCTATGCCAATCTAATTGTTTGTCACATGTTCATATAAGTATAAACAGATTTGCCCTAAAAAGCTTGTAAACCCAGATACTGGTTAAAAAAAAAAAAAAAAAAAAATATATATATATATATATATATATATATATATATATATATATATATTTAATTTTTTTTTTTAAGTTTTTGACTATGTACCTCAATGACTGTCTACTGTACTGTCTACAACTGTTAACTTTTAACCTATTATGTATTAAAATTAATTGTATGTTCTATATTTCATTCTCTCATGTACTGCATTCTATTGTACTGTGAAGCTTTTCTCCCCGGGCCTCCGCTGAAAATGGACCTGTGTCCAATCAGAATTTCCCGGTAAACAAATGTAAATAAATATATATAGATATATACACACACACACACACACACACACACACACACACACACACACACACACACACACAGATATGCATACACACACACATTTACATGGTTGCATGGTTGCAGTCTAAAATAGCAAAAACTCTTTTCTCCTTTTTTTTCAGCCTGCTTGCTGCTTTGCATGTGAGATCAGGATTTTCCCTTTTCCCACTGTTTGATCTCATTGTCATGTTCAGTTACCAGGAGTTACACTATTGAAACAAAAGGCATGAAAATTCATTTTTGGATAGTGTATCTCAAAACTAATAGACTTTGTACTTAGTGAAGGACCTATAGAGTGGTAAAGAGGTTTGCCTTGCTGCCTCATATCACTTGATTATTCAACTCCCAGCTGGGGTTCCATCTTTAGGGAGTGTAAGTGTCCTTATGACTTTGTGGGGTTTTGGTAGAGTCTGGGTTCACTGGACTTTCATATAAGAAGAATTAGTGATTTTCCAAAATGTGTGTGTGTGTGTGTGTGTGTGAGTGCGCGCAAGTGTGCTTGTGGTGTCTTTGTCCTGTAATGAGATGCTGTCCCATCCACTGTAATTGGTTTCTGGCGTTACCTCTGCTGAGTGTTGGAACAGACTTAGTATCCTTCATGACCACAAAAAAATATAAAGTGGTTATCACAAAATAAACGTGCGAGCGATTCGTGGAACGTATGTATGTATGGAGTATTCATGTACAGTGTAATGAACATTATGTTCCCACAGAACAGCATACCAGGGGCAACAGATATGTTTCCAAACTGTCTATACAGATAGAAAGGCCTTGAACGAGACTAAACAGTTTGCACAATACAAGTGCTCTATGAATTGCATTCAGTAATGTTTTCGGCTATATGGACAGCTATAAAGAAGAAAAAGGAAACTAACAGTGTAGTGAAAAGCTACTGAGATGGAGTCACTGACCTGATATACTAGCACTTGGTTGTAAGGCAAACTGCATCATTAAGTGAAGAAAGTTCAAGCAATTATTTTAGCTCTACAGGAGAGAAGCAAGGGTCAATAAAATGATTTCAAAAGGCAAGCACAAACTTTCTCTTTATTTAATGCAAGAGATTGCTTTGAAAGTGTGCAATAATTTTCATTCTTATAATCCTAAGTAGAAAAGTTTTAATAACAAAAATGGAGTATTGTGATGTTTACTGTTATCTAAAAAAGAATTCTACATATGAACAACATATTTTTTTCTCTTTGGTGCAGAATGAAACCTTTACATAGCTTATAACTGTGTAAAACGAAGTAACAGTCATACGTGAAGTTCTAATTTGATAGCATCATTAATGAGACCTAGAACTGCATGAGACAAACACAGAAATGTCAAGAAGAAAAATATCTGGTGATGGGAAACCATATTCTGCAACAAGAGAGCACACTGCATACCAAGCAACAGCAGTCAAATGGCAGTTCACAGGTAAGGACATTTGAGATTCAGAAATTGCTCTGTGCAACTTCATGAAACCAAATATGAAATTGCAAGCAGGGAAAAGAATTCATCATAAAGGAGCTATATCAGTCCAGTGACATTACCAAACATATCACACTGTCGCTACTGCATGGGCATATAGGAAAATGTGGGCATATTTAACCAAAGTAATACTAGAATATTATATGCATAACAGAGTCAATATGCATGAGAAGAAGGGAACTTTGCATTAGGTACAGACAATGCTACAAAGACCAGTACAGGAATATGGCAGCTTTCTTAAGATATTGCATACCCATAAAACAAAAGGAATCCCTCTCCCCCAGTAAAGGACATGAATAGACTGGAACAGAAAGTAGCCTTTGTGTGTGGCTCATATTAGGAAACATAAATAAGGATTGTAAGAAAAATACAAAGGATTGCTAAGTGGCTTCAGAATAGCATCTCAGAAAAGTTGTCATCAAGAAAGGTAAACAAGACCTTTCATATGTGAGTATGTGAGACCACATCAATGCAACAACTTGTTCATGGACCTAACAAAGAGCTGGGAATAATGTTTCAACATATTACACTTTTATTAGTATAACATTGCCAAACTGAGACTTGTAGCTTTCAGTCTTTTTGTCTCTCAGTTTGTTTGAGTATGCTTTGTATTTAATATTGACTGGAAGAATCTACTACAGGTGATGCATCAGGATTTTCTGATAACTGAGTTGATGAAGTTACTTTGAATCAGGTCTTAATGAATTACATCTTACTCTTGCCATGTGTCTAAGACTGCCTATTTAAAATGACCACAGAAATGAGGTAAAAAGCATGATGGATGGATGAATGGCACAAAGTTCATCAAGAGGCTAAAAACAACAGATTAAGTTGTAATTATTTGCTACAGGCATTACAACAACGAAAAAAAAATGAATAATTTGTTAATCAAATGGAGAAAAAATATATACTTCATAGAGGTTTGCCTAATGGCAGGTTAATCTTTTTTACTTAAAATACTTAATTTTCTGTCAGGAAACTGTTATACACACTTCTCTATCTCTGAGTTGAGATTATTCAAAAATTTAATTTGTGATGTTTATTTTCTCGTGAAAAGAAAACACGTGTATTATATCCATATAAATTTTAGATGTTGACCCTGCAAAATCCATTACTACCATTGTATAATCTATCTATGAAGACTGGCAAAAGTTAATTGCTTGGGATAAAGAGAAGTAACTTAACTCTGACAGAGAAAATAATAAAAACAATTGCCATTACAGACCTTATTTTTAAACTGGTATAGAGACTATGTCTGAAAAATACAACTGTAAATGACTCTAGCAGCAATGATATGTTTATGCAAACTCTGTGAATATGTGACATTAAGGACATATTCATAATTCAGGTAATTATTTTTATGAACTGTAGAAAGAGGATGAATTTAAAAAAATGTGGAAGACTTTAAACACAAAGCAACAAATATATTACTTCTAGCCAAACTCAGTGAAAATGTGAGTAGACCCCCCCCAACCCCCACCCTAAGACATTTTGATTTCACATCTGGAGATTTAGTGAGATTAGAGATTCCGATTTTTTCTTGTCTGCAGTCTAAGACAGAAGTAAGATGGAATCTTCCAGTTACTGGAGTTCTATGTTTTGTGATGTTCATGCTGTAAATTATATACACATTTTTTTTTAACATAAACCTGTATTACAGCCATCACATTGACATAGTCATACTTAACAATGTCACGTCAAACATAGCTCAAGAAACTGATTCACAGAGTAAACCTCCAAGTTATATCACTTAAAATGAAAATCTAAGAAATAATTGACTATATATATATATATATATATATATATATATATATATATATATAGTTCCCCTTTACAATCCCAACAACTGAAAGCTCTTTCAGTATCTTGGGAGACCGACCGTAGCGAAAATAAAAAAAAAAGTGCAGTGCATAAAAATTGGCTGAATCCACGCTTATGTAGTGTAGCAACGGGACGGGAAGTGTTTGGCAGGGATGGTTTATGGAAGTGAAAGTAAGTGAGTGTACGTGAGTTTTATTGTAAGTTGTGCATGTGGGTTGGAGTAGGGAGGTTGTGTATGTGTGATGTGTATATGTGTGTGTGTGTGTGTGTGTGTGTGTGTGTGTGTGTGTGTGTGTGTGCATGAGGGAGTGTGGAATGTCTTCATGTGAGTGATGCATTTTTCAACTGTTAGTGTGATCTCGGAATTGGTATATGAGTAGGGGGGGTGCGGGGGGGCTTGCCCTCCAGCATAGATGTAGTGTAGGATTGTGTAGTTTGTGTGTTGTGGGTTGAATTGTGTGCGTGTTGTGTGGTGTATGGTTTGTGTATGTTCGGGATTTCAGTTTTTCGTGTTTGTGTGTTTCGGGATTGTGGGCTGTTCGACTTTATAGTTTCGAGATACTGAAATTCGAGCTTTCAGTATCTCGAGATGATAAAGGGAAACTATATATATATATATATATATATATATATATATATATATATATATATATATATATATATATATATATATATATATATATATATATATATATATATATATATATATATATATATATATACACAGACCACAGTTTCTCTTCAGAAGAGAGTTGACTATACTTTTTCTAAGCAATAGAGTCTATTGCTGAAGAAGTTCAGGTCCTTAATAATGGCTTCTGTGTGGAAATTTCCAGATCTTAAAAATACTGGCTGAAACAGAGGTCTTCAGATAAGAGTACCAATTTGTTTTCAGATCTATTAAAGTCTGTGATATGTGAAATCATGCCTATAACCTATAGAGAGGCATCTTGTAAATCTGTGTTGTTTTCCTTATAGCATAAGAGGATGATTTGTGTTTTTTCAACCAGAGTTTATAGAGTGTTAGAGGAGTAACATGTGTAGATAATTTGCACAGAGTGCCATACCTCCATCACTGTCCTTCCTTAAGTGTCCTTTTCTATTCCCTGTCAGGATTGTCTTAAAATGTGTAAAAACATAAGGGATATGTTTGGCTCCAGAGTCCAGTAATTTCTAAATATTTTCCGGGTTTTTTTCCATATTTTTACCTGTAGCAGCATCTCACAGTTCTCTGTCTGTCTTGGTCAAAGATTTTGGCACTGTAATTGTCCAAGGCTGTGCAAAGGTTAGACACTAGGTGTCTTTTTGGTTTTTAAATTTTTAGGATTCTAATCAAATAAGCTAGTGTGGGTGGGGTTTTATTAATTTTACTTCCCACATAAAGAATCTGCAAGTATTGCTACAATAGCTGTGTGTGAGATTGTGCTTGATAGTCAGCTAGTGTTAAATTAACCAAATAAAGTTCCAGCATACTGTATCAATTGCTTTATTGAAATATAGAAATAGTACAGCCAACGAAGTTGGTTGTAACCCACTCATCTGTTCACATTAATGATGGTTCTGATCAGACCCAGGAATTCCTGTCAATCAGGTATAACAACTTGTGTCTTTGCCGCCAACATATTTATTACTTTCCACAGTCTAATGGCTAATACGTTTTGCAAGATCATAGTTTCTACTGGCAACAGTGAGATGGGTTGGTAGCTGGACAGGTCAGGAGGGTCCTTCTCTTCCTTCAGAAAGGTCATGATATTTGCAGTTCTCGATTGAGTAAGCATGATTCTGGTCATTTTACTCTTTTTAAACAAGTTTATTAAATTCGGTGCTATTACACCTATCAATTTTTATATAATTCTACAATAGGCCATAAGGTCCAGGAGCTTTCTCCTGTTTTATCAGAGCAATTGCATACCATATTTCACCTGCCATAACAGGCATATAAAGTTTAACCTGCTCAGAGAGAGGAAGAGTGGGCCAAGTAATATTGTCAAGGAAAAGGTTGATATGCAGCTAGGTATGGTTTCATGATGATACAGTTGTAGAGAGAAAATCTTTACACTGGCACTTATTTCCTGAGCAGAATATACAAGGATTCCCAAGGCATTTCTAAGTTGCAAAATGGCTGTGCTAATTTATGTTCATGTAGCGTATGAGCTACAGTTTTAGGGGATCAAAGCTGCATCGCCCAGTGTAATAATTTGATTCTTTGCCAAAACTGGTGTTGTAGGACATATCTAATGCTTTTGGTTTCCTTTACGTAAATAGTAAATTTCATAATGCCAATTTATGTCTTTACAAAGGGAATCCTCATATTTCTTTATAGTGGTAGCTAGCCCAAACTGTATGCAGAGTGAGTGTTGTAAGATGTTTTCTTCTCACTGTTGCTTAAGTGGTTGATGTAGGCCATTAAATTCCTTTTGAAATCATTCCACTTCTCATTAATGGTCCTCCCTTCAACAGATATATTTTGCAAAGTTTAGCCACCCAGTATCTCATTAGTGAACAGGTATTGCTATTGGTCAGTGGTAACAAGTCAAGTCTATATTACCCAGGAGGTCTAAGATGAGAAAGGTAGCAAAACTCATTGTTAGCATGTTATGGTCTGAGAAAAGTTGGGGCAGATGTCTGCCTGTGTGATTTTTTTCTAATAAATGATGGCTTACTAGGAACATACTCAGCTAGCTAGCTGACCCATCTGTGTAGTTTAAAAGGTAAATGACCTATCATTGTAATACATCACTCTCTAGAGATTAACTAGATGGAATTCCTTTATCCAAGACTGTATTGCTTCTCTATGTGTGGATAGTCTAGGTTGATTACTAGCTATTTTATCTAGTTAATTGCTCAAATAAAACATTCTAATCTCCCATAACAATAGGTAGGCATTGGCCTCCCATATCTTGCAGTGCATCATAAAATGTTTCAAAGTGCTCTTGTTATCTTGGTTGAGTCCACAGAAATAACCTACAAGTAGTTGGTCTCTTGCTGTTCTGGACTTTCACTAATGGCCATCTGTCTACTTTGTCAATTGTAGCCTCCCTTTTCCCACATCCCAGCTTCTGGCTAAACAGTATGAGGACAGCTTATGAGGGAAGTTTGTTATAGGTACCAACATACCAGCTGTTCCAATTAAGAAGATGGCACACCCCTACGGAGGTGCTTAACCTGGCTTCCTATAAACAGGTAATGCCTACATTTCAGGTGCAAACATTTTTGAATATATCAGCTGATTTAATTTTATCATTCAGGCCCCATGACATTCGATGATAGAAACCCTGTCCACTGATCATAACATAATATTGTCATTTCCTTACACTAATTCATTTAAAGCTACTCTTCGGTAATGTGGAGCAGAAAGTGCAAACAGCTTTAAGGCTCTGCTACCCCTGGCAACAGACGACTAGCATTATATCTACACCACTATGTAATTTTGTCCCAGTATCATACTAAAAGGTGGAAATGTAATAATATAGCTAGGATGGTGGGCTACATTATTCTACCTACAAATTCTATGTGCTTTACTAAGGAGCTCAGATCTCCTACTAATACAACTGAGAACAGAAACATCCTAGTCCAGAATTATAAATAAAACATCAAGCACACTGCCTTAGGCATAGGTCCGATCTTCATAGGATCATAGGAAGTTACTAGGCTAATGGCCCAAGGCCCTTACATGCCTTGCCAAATTTACCCTTGTTACCACGATCAGCACCTATTGCCCCTGTCCAAGAGTGAAACAGATGGAACCTCAATGGTGAATTTATGTGTAGCCATCCAGTTATCCAGACTGCATCTGAAGAGGGCCAATGAGGTGCTCTGTTTGATGTGAAGTGGGAGTCTTTTCCAAAGGTATGATAACCTCTGTGAGACAAATTTGTCCCTCCAGCAGGTTTTATTGGTGTCACATACCAGGTTTAGGTCCTTAGAGCAAGTAACCCTTGTCCTGTTTGACTTGAATATGTGCAGCATTTCCAGTAAAGCAGGGTCAGAGATCACCTTATATGCAAGGCAGAGATCACTTCTGAGTAGTCTGTATGAAACAGAATAAAGTGACAGTGATTTCAGCTGATCCACATAGGATAGCTGCTGAAGACCTTGATTTTTTCTTGTGAGGAACCTTTGTGGTCTCTCCAATTGCTGCAGGTGCTTTGAAAGGTACATACCAAAAGGGGTGTTGTACTCGATTATTGGCTTAATGAGTGGGGAGTACAGGGAGTTCCATTTCTCGAGGCAATGTCCTTCTGAGATGAGCCATATAGCAGGCCCTTCTTATCACTGTGGAAATGTGGTGGTCAAAAGCAAGGTTGCTGTCAACCTGAGTGCCCAGATCTCTCACCACTGAGTGCGTGCTTAGAATATTGCCATTGATGTGGTAATTTGTAGGAACATCGCTCTTACTGAAAGGGATGAGAATACATTTTTTTTTACATTGGGTTTGAGGCCATGACTTTGTCACTAGTCATTTGTTTGTGTAAGACCTTCTTGAAGGATGTTGATATCATTTGGAGATTGTATGAATGTACCCAGTTTGCAGTTGTCAGCAAACTTTGTCAACCACAGTCCCTTAGCTTGTACTAGGTCCCAGGATTGATCCCTGTGGATCACCACTGGTTACAGGTCTGCTGTTGGAGGTGGATTCCCCTATTTTGACTGTAGGGGTTCTACCAGTGAACCAGTTCGCACAACTCATCTTATGATATAAGGGTTGATATTTAGCTTGAGAGTTTGTCAATGATGCCTGAGTAAGGGATAGTGTGAAATGCCTTGGCTAGGTCTTGGTAGGGTGTATGCACAGATTTAGGGCCCTGGTGACTGTCTCGAAGCAGTCCACCAGGTTTAACAGGCATGATCTCCCCTTGACAAATCCAAACTGGGAAGGATCTAGTGTTTGGAGATTACCTATATCTTTGCTGATAAGGTCCATGATGATTTTCTCCATTGCCTTTTAGATAAAGCTAGTCAGGCTAATAGGTCTGCAGTTCCCGGGGTCAGAAGAAACACCACCTTTGTGCAAGGGGATAACGGTGGCTGTTTTCCATTCAGCTGTGATGAAGCCGGTGTTTAGACTGTGATTGAAAAGAGTACCCAGTGGTTATTCTAATTCTTGTTTGAGCCCATGTAGACACAGCCTGGGATGTTATCAGGTCCCATTGATGCTGTGATTTTGGCCTTTGAGAGAGATACACAGGACGGGATAGGTGGTAGGGAAGTCATGAGGTACATGTGGCAGGGACAGAGGAGTGAGGTTTTCACCATACCTGTCAGCTAACAGGTTATCTAGGTCCATCAGTTCAGTATATGAGTTACCATTACCTACCACATCAGTGCAAATCTGGGCCTTACCTTTTAGGTTATGAATGTAACTAAAGAACACTTTATGGCTGTCTTTTATTGAGGAAGCTAACTTGGATTCAAAGTTTGCTTTGGAGGACTTCACAAGAAATCTTATTTGCTTATTTAACCTGAGGAGGGAGTTCGCAAGTTTAAAGCCTGCTCTTCTTACTCTTAGACAGCAGTTTCTTCCTTTAATAGTAAAGCCTGTTAATGGCGATTGTCCGCCATGCAGGTTTGATCTTCCTTGAAGAGCTTGTTTTGCTCCAAACAGGTACTGCTAAGTCAATGCAGTTATACAGGTGCTCGTATAGGGACTTGGTGTAGAGCTTAGCATAGTTACCTGTTCCATTTGAGGGAAGTGGTGCAGTGAAGCTATTTATGCCATCCTGTAAGAGGTAGTCTAGTTACTGCTGGGATGGGATCAGGTGTGATAGTTACTTCAAATGAGACTGATCTATGGTCAGATCTCACCAGTGATGAACTCACAGTGGGGGTGTTACATTGGTCTCCCATATTTGTAAGCAACAGATTCAGGATATTGTCACCCCTAGTGGGGGTGTCAACCAGCTGGTCCAGTGCATTGGAGTTGAAAAAGTCAAGGAACCTTTGGACAGGTGAGTTTGTGCACGAGTAATTCACCCAGTCAATGCTAGGGTAGTTAGTCACCCAAAACCATGGTGTTCGGATGTATCTTGATGGACTCAAGTTTATCCAAATAGGCAGAGTGGGTGTCCTGATTCATAGAGGGGATTCTTTAGCTGGCAATTACTAAAATAGTATCCCACCAACAGTTCATTGAACCTGAAGTATCTCTAGGGCATCATACATTTTAACCAATCTGGAGGTGTATTCATCTTTGATGAATATTGGTACACTGCCTCCTTTAGTTTTCTTGTCTTCTGTTTGTGGTCTGAATGTGTGGAAGGAGGTGTAACCGTTTATGGCTGGGGTGCTCTCCAAACCTTTGAACTAAGCCTCCATGACTGCACAAATGTCTGTGTCCTGCAGGGAGAGGACTGCTTCTAGTGAGTGCAGTTTCATGTTAAGACTCCTAGCGTTTAGCAGCATGATCTTGAGGTTGCTTTTGGTTGGTATTTTTATGATGGGAGTTTTGTCCTTGTGATGCTGCCTAAAAAAGGCACTATGGTGGTGGCAAAACCCTTAGCCAGTAGCTGAAACCCCAGGGGTGACAGATGAAGACCATCTCTGGCAAAACATCAAGACCTGTTGTCATGTCATCCAAGGCTAACAGATACTTGATCCTCTTAAAATGACACCAAAAACTAAGTCAATTATTGAAGTCAGTCATTTTCTGTTTGTGTTGAGCCATCATTCTAGGTGATGGTAAAATGCTGCTTAAGACTAGGGACATATCTGCCCGAGACGCATAGTCCGATAACTCAGTCATATATCTCTTCATATAGCCCAGTGAGGTACACCTCAAGTCATTCACACCAACATGGACTATGACAGAGTCATAACAGTACCTGTTGTTGAGACACCTGAGTGCATGTGTGATATGGAGGATCCTGGCACCTGACAGACAGCTGACCATGAACTTCTCCTTATGCAGCCTAGTTGAGAGAGACTTCTGTGTGTCTCATGATGGAGTCACCTATAACTAATATGTTAGGTTTAGTGTTTAGCCTTATGAGCTTGACAGGTGAGACACTGGTGCATGAGCTATTGTGTGTATTGTGTCCTGCAGAGGATGTATTATGTGTAGGGTGGTTGTGTTTGTGTTTGGGAGGTCTCTGGTGTTTAGGTAAGTTTCTGGAGATAACCTCTACATATGTAAGTATGTGTGATGTCAGTTTGGGTGAAGTAGGCGGTTAGGTGTGCATGCTGACATCCTGCTCAGTGTCAGAAGTATTGACTGGATTGTGAGAAAGCATAGATTCAAGGTTTTTAATATAGTTGCATCTCTCATGTTGAGTTTGTATGGACTAGAAGTAGAAGGTTGTCTTTGTACATGAGGCAAATGCCTCAGAATACCCATGTCAACCAAGCTGGCTGGAGATATTGTGGGAAGTCACAGGGTCACATGTAGGAATAACTAGTGTGTGAGGTGTGTTAGTACCTTAGAGGCTAGGCTTAGTGCTACACTAGTCAGCAGAGCAGGGCTGCAGAAAAACGCTTGAGGCTGTTATCACAATGGGTGCTTACACAGCTTCACTAGTAATGCCTCTTTCCCCAAAAATGGGCTAAAGATGAAGATTACACTAAAGGGATACAGCTGTATCTAAGGTAAAAATTGTCAAAATTATCTGTTCGATTATGGTGCACAATTGCAGTGCACAGTGCTGGGCAATATGCAAATAAGCAGAAACCCACTCAAAGGTAGCGCTTAAATATCAGAAGGTTAAAACTTAAAATAAATTTTATAAAAGCTCAAAAGAACCAATGAGGTGCTTACTCCAAGACGTAGACCAGACAATCTTTACCACCCAGGTAACAATCAGAGTAATCCTCTCACTAGAGCGCAGAAGGGCCCTTTCCAATCCAAGATGGCCTGGAAAATGTACTCAGAACAAACAGCCACTACAAACAGGCTCAGATGCAGCAAACTTGTATCTGGACTATGCTACAGCTACTAGCTACACTATTTTAGGCTGAAAATACTAAATAAATGTTTACCACAGTAGAAAAACAGCAGTGAGATACTAAATAAATGTAAGGAGACTCTAAAGAATGCCTTTAACTGCAAACCATTCAGTTATACAACGTAGTCTATTTGCAGCAATCTGACTATGTAGGCTGTTCCCTGAGCATGTCAACCCCCTAACTGCAGGCTCATTTGGGAGGCTTTTCCTTTGTACAGAGGCCCATGGCAGACACTGGAGGGTAAAGACTCCACTTGTCATACTGTAAGGATTATGCTGCAGCCAAGATGCACTGACTAAAACAATTTATAAAATCATATATTTATACATCAGTGTCTTTTTAGAATGCCTTCTTCGCTATCACTAATGCTGACCTGTTAAATGAATATTTTAGCATCAGTGTAGTACTGATTATAATCCATCTATTTCATGTGTGCATGAATTGCACAGATAAACTCCAAAAATATGGACAGAAGAAAGGTGTTCAAGAATCCATATTCCACAAAAACAGTCTGCAGGAAATGTAAGAGGAAACAGCAATTTAGCACTCTTTCCCTGTAGAAATAAATACATCAGAATGAAAGCATAAAACAGCATATCTACCCACTTTAAATGAACATATGATAAAAACACAATGCATGATAGACTACTTATTCAGTCTGTTAAGCCCCGTTTTTTAAAAGTAGGTCTCAAAGACAAATATCCATTCAAACTGTGCTGGACTTCAACATTCACAAAAATCTGCCAGTGCAATTCCTTGTTTAATAATACGGTTTCCCAGTCCCCCTCTGTACCCCTATTGCACTTATCTAGCCTCTCAAGTATAAAATAAATAAATAAATAAAATCTTTGCACATAAGGGAGTGCTTAAATAAATGATACTTTTTAGGTGTATAAGCATTTATTTAGTTTACTCTCTGACTAACATAAAATGCCAGATGGTATGAGCATAGGGCAATATAAACAATTTCACTAGTATACAATGAAAGCTACACGCACGGGGTATCAGTTTGGGATAATTGTGCACAACCACATTTGGTCCTTCAAATATAAAAGAGCAAGAAGAAGGACTTCCACACACAGCCATTCTGCTATTGTTAGTATAGGCAGTTTTATTCCTCATAAAAATGTCTTTGTTGTTATACACAGATTTGAAAGTGAAACTGGAAGTTAACTCCAGTTTCTGAAGGTCCAGGTTATTATTAATTGCCAAGTGCCAGTTCCTTACCCTAATTTCCTGCAACCCACCTGAATCGATAGAATGTTGCTGAACCATAATTTTGGAAAAGTTTCAACTTTGTTCTTAATTTTGCCCTCCAGTAATTTACTTAGGATAGATGCATATTTGTCACCCCTACAAGATTTAACCAAGGACAGCATTTCATCAAGCAACTTGGTCGGGTACTGACTGTTCTGAAACATTGTTCTGATATAATCAATCTATCTACAAAATGTTTCCTCTTCTGAGATTAACCTAGAAAGATTTGTATACTGCACTCTTAACAATACTTTTTTTCTGAGCAAACATGTGCACACAATCAAAATACAGTTAACTATTAGAAAAAGTATTTCTCCTGTGCAAGTCAGATTAATAGCACCCTTGGCCACATTCTTGAACAAAATCTAAGAAAGCAGTATCAATATCATCCACTTTAAATGAAAATATAAACTCTAAATAAAAAGAAAATCAGTAGAAAGCTAGAGATATTCAATGACTCAGTAAGATTGTCTCTAGTACCCTGCCAAACATAAAAAGATATCCAAAAATCTAGTGTACATTTTAAGAAATGGTTTATAGCTACTCTCAACAATGTGGACTTGTTCACAATAGCATAACACAATATTAGCAAACAAAATCTGTTTGAAATATTCTCCTTTAAAGGTAAAAAACAAGGTATTTTTAAATACAAGTTACATAAACAGACAGTTATTAATCTCAGTGTTGGTTATAAATGTGCTAATGCTGATGTAATCTCAGAACCATTCCAGGCCCATTTTCTGAGGGGTCACTGTTAATAGATCCTTGACATTTATAGTAAAAAGCTGGTCTCCCTCTTTACAAACCAACCCTCTTAGTTTCCCCAGAAAGTCCCAGGGCTCTATGAGAATATCCAGAAATGAAGATAAAAAAGGTCTCAATTTCTTGTCAATAAAGATGGTGAGGGATTCCATCTTAGACCCTCCAAAAGAAATAATTAGTAATAGAGAAGTATCGTACTTAGTGGTGGCTGGTGACTTCAAATCAAAGGGGGGCTGCAGGAGACAGCTGAATGGGTGGGACCAATGGGAAGAGGTGAGGCCAACTAGAAAGGGGTGGAGCTATGCTCAAAACCACAACAACTGGAACTTTAATTAAACACGCTGCCCTGGGTGCCAAACCATCATTATGAGAGTCCAATCAAGACAAAATGAAGTGTAGAAGAAAAAAAAATTCAATGCATTGGCTACATGACAGCTCACTTAATATTTTGATGGAAACAAAAAGGTTGTGAGGCATAAAAAAATTAATTACTTTTTAAATATATTACTGGAATGCCGGTCAAAATCACATATTAAAAAAAAACAAGCGACACTCAACTCAAACCACTTCTCCTTGCACTGCAGTTCTAATTATAATTTATATTCAGCTTTATAAAAGTACCAAGTATCATGCTGAAAGTAGCAATCTCTGTGATGCCCCCACTTGTAAAAATGTTTTTTATCCAAAAAAGACCTGCTGCCTGACAACAACTATCTACTTGTTTCATGGGGAAAAGATGATCAAAGTAAAAAATGAACAGCAAACAAGAAACAAGCTCAACATAAATTGCTTAATGGATTACTGCACAGGTTATGGACCACACATGATAGTTTTGTTTAGTTTATGGGTAAAGCCTGCAGAGATGACTGCAAGTCTCCAACAAATATAATGAGCTTCTGAAAATACTGTAATCCTGTCCTTTATTACAAATGCTGTCATATGCATTTCAATACCTAAGGCTTATACGTTATCTAGTTATGTAAATATCCTATGTATGGCAAAAACAAAAAGGCTTTCAATTTTGGTAATTCTTTAACAGTTTGCTTATTAAAGCTTTCTTGCATCTTACAATCTCAGACAAGCTTACCTGATGGTCATTAAAGTATTGCTACGTAAACACAGAGCAACAGTTCACTGCAACAGCATGCATTTCCTGAATAATGTTGTTGTTGTTGTTGTGTCTTTCGGCTTTTCCCGGTTAGGGGTCGCCACAGCCGAACTCCGGTCCGCTAATGATTGGCAGTTGATTTTTACTTGCTGAGTTGCTGGCCCTAACGCACAACCTTCAACAAAGGTATGACCATTCACACGTCTCCACAGAAGACGCTCTAGCTGAGAATTGAACGGGACAACGTCTTGCTGTGAGGCAACAAAGAAGCATAAATCAACAGTATAAAAATATGACAGAACACCAGATCATTCTGCAAAATCAAGGACAGATGAAAAGCCACTGTAGTACTTGTGTCTACCTTGGATTGGGGAATACTTTGCACACTTACACTGCATAACTGCTCCTTGCCTTGGTTGGACACATCTAGAGTCACTACTTGGGGGAGTGGTGTGCAACAAGCATGTGACAATTTGAAATGTCTCTGGCTGATGGTGATGGCTCTGACACATTTGTCATACCTCTCAATCTCGGAGCAAAAAAATCTGGACAAAATCAATCATAGAAGTGGGACAAAGGCCCAAAAATAAGGACAATTTTTAAATATTGCTGTTATAAACTTAGAAAGATAATAGAATAGTAGGTTTTGCATTAGTATGAATTTTCTGAAGGGTATGAAATCTAAATCTCAAATGTCTGTCATTATTTTTTAACTTCAGTCTTTAATGATTTGCCACTAATTTGCCAGAAAACCAAAATTTTATGAAAAACGGACCAAATATGTGATGCAAAAATATAAAATTGCCACAAAATACAGCTGGGAACCTTTCAAAGAAGGGACACTTTTTTAATGTTAGTACTGTTAACTTGAGATGCTGACCAAATAAGAGAACTACATGCATTTCTGAAATAAAAGTAATCTATAATTCTGATCATTACAGTTATTTATAATTGTAAACCCTCCACATTTCCTTCCAAAACTGCCATTTTGCAGAAGGATTATTAGGGGGAGAGCAACATTTTGAGCCAAAATAAGGGACAGTTGAGAGGTTTGGATATAACTAATTCTATAAAGTGATTTATTTGCATGTAACTCTCAACCTCTTAATGCAGGAAATCTGGACAAGGACAAATATATTGGGGGAACATACAAACAGTACTAAAAATTGCTCTTGCATAAACTTCGTTTATAGAATAACAGGTCATGCTTTAGCATGCATTTTTCTGAAAGTTATGAAGTCTGAAACTCAATGTCTGTCATTATTTAGTGACTTCATTCATAAATGATTTGTCAGAAAACCACAAATTTTATAAGGAGCAAATCAAAAATAAGAAGCAAAAATGTATTCATTCTGCAAAAATCTGGACAGTTGAGTTCAGCCGGGACTGTCTTTGAGTTTGCCGCCCCTCCCCCCTCGCAATATCATGGTCGAATGGAGCCCCCCCCTGCAGCCATTCCAATGTCCCATTACTTGGCTATTTTACCCCATTTACCATAAACACTGTAATGTGCTTACTGCTGTACTTCTACGATGATTTGAATTTCATTTGAAAGTTTTATTTTGCATTTTACAGCACAGACACTAATAGACATCTGCTAAACAAAACAATGCAGTCTCACAATGAAAATAGACTTAGCATTAAAACTTCTCTGAGCTTGAAATTCACATTAATTGAAACCTACATAAAGATTAGCTTTGGGCTGTTTTCAAATCATAGACCCCTTGCACATGAAACATACATTTGTTCTTTGATACACCTTCCTGATTGCATTAAATTATATTCCTTGTATAATACAGTACAGTTTGTTTTGAACATTTTTCCAATACACAATGAAACAAAATGCATGCACCAATAATGACAAAACTGCATAGTTCAGAACATTTCCATCATAAAAGTCTACTCAAACTTCTACAATCCACCAGTATCAGTAAATATGCATAATCTCTGCAGAAGTAAAAGTCATCTAAATAATTCCACATTAAAGAGATATATAACTAATGAAGAGGTTGCAACTAGCAAACAACTTTATATTTCATTTTTTTCATCTACAAATAAAGTACCTGTTGCCCTTGAGGAATAAATTGCCTATGTTACATTAAAAAAATGATAAGCTAGTAATATTGCAATAGGGAGTAGATGGCAAACTGATAACTGGTTCATAGTTACTACATATCTTTGCCAAAGAGGATATTCTCAGGACTGCAGCATCTACACTCTTTACAACACAGTACAGTAGCAGCAATGCATCTACATACTGTGGGAGTAGAACCCACAGCATTCTGCATCAAAAGCAAGTACACTACCTGTTGTGCTATTATCAATGCGAGCAGATTCAGCATAAGCAGCACTAAACTTCTTTTCCCCTGAAGCTCTGAGCACCTTGTAAAATCCACTCGACACTCAACTGTGTATCTCAAGTTTGCAGCACAAGAAATCTGGAAAAGGCCAAAATGTATTGGGGGAGGGGGACAAAAGCCCAAAAAACAGGGACACATTTTTAACATTGCTTGTATAATCTTGGAAAGTTGCTAGAATAAAATTCTGTGTTACCACCATGCATTTCATTGCCATGGCTTGAACCCAGGACTCTGTGCAAAACAGTCAGAGCAACACACTACTATGCCAACTCAGCTGTTTCTTGAAAGAGAGAAAGACTGAAACTTAAATGGCTACCGTTTAGTGAATTCAGTTCTCACCATAGCTCTCAATCTCTTAGCACAAAACACCTGGACAAAGCCAATAATGGGGGAATACAGCCCCCAAACATATTCAGTGAATTCAGTTCTCACCATAGCTCTCAACCTATTAGCACAAAAGACCTGGATAAAGTCAATAATGGGGGGATACAGCCCCAAAAAATAGGTACAAATTTGAAATATTCATTTTATAAACTTAGAAAATTGCTAGAATAAAATGTTTTGTGTTACCATGTACTTTCTGAAGAATATGAAGTCTGAAACTCAACTGCTTGTCATTTGTATTTAGCATTTGTTAACCAGGAAAGTCTGACTTTGAACAAAGCAAATTTTCAGCAGAGGCCCAGGGAGAAAAACTCCAGACACATGTCTTTGTAACATGGGAGAAACCCAGAGCACCAAGAGGAAATCCATATGAACACAGGGAGGACATGCAGACGCCACACAGAAGGCACCCCAGCCAAGAATCAAACCAGAGAACCTCTAGCTGTGAGGCAACAATGCTACCACTGCAGTCTCAATTATTTAGTTAATGAAAACTCCAGCAAACCACAGATTTTATGAGGGACAGAACAGAACAAAAATATGAGGAAAAATCTGAAAAGTTTTCACAAATGGTGGTGGGTAGAAAATTCAGACTCTTGCTACTTGTACCCAAGGTACAGGGTTTGAGCCTGAGTTATTCTGTACCCACAACCAGGTATACCTGAGGTTTCTCTCTAGCCATCAGTATATATTAACTGGGGCATTACACACACACACACACACACACACACACACACACACACACACACACACACACACACACACACACACACACACACACACACACACACACACACACACACACACACACACACACACAATGTCGCACACAGTCTGCCTATCAGTCAGAACATCCAGTTGTAACCTTATTAAGTACCTACACAATGCAAGGACAATGCTTGCATACCTTACAGTCACTCCATTAGTTATGTCTTTCTTCATTATTTTGCCTATAAATGAGTACAACTTTATCCCAACATTTTCAGCTTCTTCGGTTCTCCTTATGTTCACCCTTTCAGAAAAGCTGTCCCAACAAAATGCCTAATAGAGTTCTTTCATCCCAGCTGCTACCTATGTACTCAGCCATAAGCCACTCATGTTTCACCAGAAATAGTAGTGGATGCACGTTTACTAAAAAGACCAGTATTAGTACACTTAACATTGCTGCAACTAACTGGTTACCAGGTTTTCTCAAGTTTGCAGCACAAGAAATCTGGAAAAGGCCAAAATGTATTGGGGGAGGGGGACAAAAGCCCAAAAACCAGGGACACATTTTTATCATTGCTTGTATAATCTTGGAAAGTTGCTAGAATAAAATGCTGTGTTACCACCATACATTTCATTGCCAAGGCTTGAACCCACGACTCTGTGCAAAACAGTCAGAGCAACACACTACTATGCCAACTCAGCTGTTTCTTGAAAGAGAGAAAGACTGAAACTTAAATGGCTACCATTTAGTGAATTCAGTTCTCACCATAGCTCTCAATCTCTTAGCACAAAACACCTGGACAAAGCCAATAATGGGGGAATACAGCCCCCAAACATATTCAGTGAATTCAGTTCTCACCATAGCTCTCAACCTATTAGCACAAAAGACCTGGATAAAGTCAATAATGGGGGGATACAGCCCCAAAAAATAGGGACAGATGTGAAATATTAATTTTATAAACTTAGAAAATTGCTAGAATAAAATGTTTTGTGTTACCATGTACTTTCTGAAGAATATGAAGTCTGAAATTTAACTGCTTGTCATTTGTATTTAGCATTTGTTAACCAGGAAAGTCTGACTTTGAACAAAGCAAATTTTCAGCAGAGGCCCAGGGAGAAACACTCCAGACACATGTCTTTGTAACATGGGAGAAACCCAGAGCACCCAGAGGAAATCCATATGAATACAGGGAGGACATGCAGACGCCACACAGAAGGCACCCCAGCCAAGAATCAAACCAGAGAACCTCTAGCTGTGAGGCAACAATGCTACCACTGCAGTCTGAATTATTTAGTTAATGAAAACTCCAGCAAACCACAGATTTTATGAGGGACAGAACAGAACAAAAATATGAGGAAAAAATCTGAAAAGTTTTCACAAATGGTGGTGGGTAGGAAATTCAGACTCTTGCTACTTGTACCCAAGGTACAGGGTTTGAACCTGAGTTATTCTGTACCCACAACCAGGTATACCTGAGATTTCTCTCTAGCCATCAGTATATATTAACTGGGGCATTTCACACACACACACACACACACACACACACACACACACACACACACACACACCACTATGTTGCACTGTTGCACACAGTCTGCCTGTCAGTCAGAACATCCAGTTGTAACCTTATTAAGTACCTACACAATGCAAGGACAATGCTTGCATACCTTACATTCACTCCATTAGTTATGTCTTTCTTCATTATTTTGCCTATAAATGAGTACAACTTTATCCCAACATTTTCAGCTTCTTCAGTTCTCCTTATGTTAACCCTTTCAGAAAAGCTGTCCCAACAAAATGCCTAATAGAGTTCTTTCATCCCAGCTGCTACCTATGTACTCATCCATAAGCCACTCATATTTCACCAGAAATAGTAGTGGATGCACGTATACTAAAAAGACCAGTATTAGTACACTTAACTTTGCTGCAACTAACTGGTTACCAGGTTTTCTCAAGAAAAGTTTCCCCTTAAGTGATGCACAACTGTCAGCTAGGTAACAAGAGTAAAATGTTTTTTGTGGTTTAATGACTGCATGCAGTAGCCTACATAACCCATATAATATGACTATACACACACACACACACACACACACACACACACATGTCTGCACACCAAAAGCTTAACAGTCCTGACATTTTTTTTTGTATCTCTAAAGTGAAAGTTATTCCAACTTTCAAAAGTTTGTCTAGCTTCTCTGGGTATGTGTACTGAACAGTAAAATGCATGGATAAGAGAAAAGTCAGAGTAACAGTACTCAGGCAGAGAGGAACCTGCAAAGCACCATGAAATGTAATGGCTATGTACTGAAAACTGGATTTTGTTTATTTTTCCATTAATTCTTTAACTACTTACTAAATATAATTCAATATCATGGGGGAGCACGACCCATCACAACACTCAGTGAATAAATGCATAGAAACTAATCCTGGACAGGGTGCTGACCCATTGCAGGACACACACAAACTATTGGCAGACACAACTAATCATCTCCTATTTACCTTTTATTTATGGTTTAAGAAACAGAGAGAGCATGTGATTGTTACATACTATCCCATATCTGATTCAAACAGTCTTAAGGTTGTTCAAGATCTGGTAGAATATTCGCTGAGTTCTGACATTTTGTGTTCTTGTTATTTATAAGGTACACAAATGTGTTTATATATAGCAATGTTACATCTGCACAAAACCAAGAATATCCTAATAGGAAAGGGCTACATTTTCTCTGCAGCAGCAAACCAAAAGGAAGAAACTTACCTCTGGAAGACTTTTTGCTCCCCAACTACACAAAAAAGTAAAAGGTCAACATTTGTCCCCCTCGAAAAAAAAAATAAAATAAAAACAAAGGTATCAGCAAGTCAGCGTGCAAGACATTATATAGAGACAGATAAATTTTATATTTAGAGCTGCTGTACAGCAACACTCCATAAAGTAAGATTTACGCACATTATTTAATGTGTGACTATGGTAAAATATGATTCCAGAAACTGAAGTAATACAAAGGAATTCCTGATGCACCCCCAATATACTTCAATTTTAAAACATGAAAAATAGAAGGGAATAAAGAAAAATGTCTGAATCTTATTTTTAGACTGAGCCTCAATGTCAGAAAATATAACCACCTTCCCAACCAGTAGAGTACTGAACATAGAAATCTACAAGCGAATCCCCTGGAAAATGCATGTCATTTATTTATTTTTAATGCCAAGGGGGCTGCATATTGATAAATGTTTCTGAATTCATAGACATTTAGTATGTTAGTGAGCTGACTGCAAAAATTTGAAAAGACTGTCTCCATGCATAGCTTCCCTTGGCCAAAGAGGTTAAGACAAAAAGCTACCTTAACAAACTAAGGATTAAAGCTCTATAGTGGTTGGCACACACACATACACACCACACTTTTCTTTCAAACGTCTCAAGTTGACACACACATTCATCATATACAATGACGTAACTTGTAGATGATCGTGTGTGTGTGTGCATATTTTTTTTTGGGGGGGGATAACCTTTTTAGCACCACTTCTACTTTAGCTGCTCGGCTGTTTCTGCACACTCCTGTCTTTAAGGTAGCTGTACAGAACAAAATGCAGAGCATGCAAAATAAGGAAAAGACAAAATTCAGACCTAGCCTGTCAGTGATGATGACACAAACTTGTCACTCTCACAAAGTTGCATCGATGGCCTTTTTGCAGTGTTGCTGTACACACACACACACACACACACGCACACACACACACACACACACACACACACAATACCTGCTTCATCTAAAATCCCTGCTACAAACATTGGAGTCCCTCTGCAGCTTCATCTACGTTCCGTGCTACAATCCAAACACCACAAGACAGCAGTCTTAACATTGCAGTCTTATCCCCTTCCAGTCTATATGGTTAGAACTGCATAGACCTCTGGGCATCTCTGTGCAAAATGCCTTCCGTTAAATCCTGACAGCTGTTTACCCAATCCGGATTCCTGCACGCATGCGTGCACTTCTGGTTGAATTGGAATGCCAAGCACGCATGCGTGCAGTTCGTTCCGGGAGTTAGTTTTCAGCTGGGGGGGCTGCAGTCCATTACCATGAGCTGCCCCTGATCATACTCATTTTATGAATCTTGGGTATGACAAAAGTAATAGGAATGTTTTTTTAGAAACCCATAAAAATTAAATATATATTAGAAATGATATCCCCAAACAAACAATCCAAATCAATGGCTCTGTATGGCTGATATATTGAGTATCATATTCAATACTCCTGCATAATTCCATGTATTCATCAGTACAGCCTCCCCATCTTTCTTCATGACCCCCACATCTTTTTTGCTGGACAAGTCCTTTAAATTATAACATTCCATCTTAAGTTGTAGCACTGGTGCATACCATAGGTGTTTCACATGGTAGTTTTACAAACTCCTTAATATAAATCTTTTTCAAACAAGGTTAAATTTAGGTGGATGTTGGGGGTGGCACTCAGTCTTATTAGTGAAAAATCAGTGGTATTCCCACCAGGGCTGTCTGAAAACTGTAACTGAAAGTTCAACTTTCTTAAGTACATTTTAAGTTCAATGATGGCATTGACCAAACTGAATCTCCTGGAAGAAATACGGGTGAACCCCCTTTTGAGCAAATTAATATGAGCCTCAAAAATGCCCACACAACTGAAATTCTATATATGAAAGTTGGTCTAAAGAGGCTGAGTAGATGTAAAAGTTACAACATTGTTGGTGGCTCCTATTTTGGAGTGATAATTCATCTGACCCCTTATCACATGTAAATTTGGACCAAAATATTATACTGGACATTGTTTCTTGATCCCAGACAACCTGAAAATCGTGGGTTCTAAGAAACAAGAGCACAGTTGTCTGTTTCATTAGAATTAATAGCTTCAAGGCTTACAGAAGATGTATTAGCCAACTCATTTGTTAGAATTTTTGTAAACATTACGTGACTCATACTCCTTCCTATCCCTTTCAAGCTTTTTCCTCCTTTCTGGGGCTCGCCACTTCTACATGCTTCTTAATTTTATATATAAAGTCTTTCATCTCTCAAATAAAAGATCTTTCTTAATAGTGACATCAAGTTTGGGCACTTTTTTGGTTAAATTGCTTATAGGCTCATGGCTGTACTTTACTAAAATGCCTAAATATTCCAAGCTAGACTGTGGAAATAAAATAATCAGTTGTTTATTCAAACAAGAGCTAAACATAGTGCCATTAGGGAACTTACAGAATGTCAGTCCCTTTGGAATGAAACCATTCAGCAAACATGCCTGGAAATAACTAATTTTAACAATTGTATCATAAACATAATTAAACCAGTGGGTATGGTTACAGTGGTAAACTGAAGGAAATACTTCTCCCTACAGGATTTCTATAATCTTGACAAAGCTTCCTGGAAATCCACAGAACTAAATTAAATACAAAGAAACTAGTGCTTTGATACAATTGCCCTCCAGGTTTCTGAATGTGGACAAGAACAACTGCCCTATTTAAAAAAAAAAATACAAAGCACATCAACCAGTGAGGAAATTACATGGTAAAATATGTAGTTTTATAGGTCTTTAAAGATACATAGTTAAAAAAATCACAACAGCCACATAAAAGGAAGAGATGATCCTTCCTTGTGAAAGACTCAGACTTTTTTACTCTAAGGAAGAGAAGGAGGCAGACAAGAATTCATAAACACCCCCTCTTAACCTATGCCAGGGACAATCAATGACACTCTGACCTCTGCTCATCCCCACTAGACTAGTCATTCAGGGATTTTCTTTAAGCATTTCCATTGGTTATCTCATACATCCATAGGTGCATACTAGGTAATCACTTCACAGTCCATTACAAGCCTAGCCAATAAACCATATTCAAAAGGGCCACCAAATGCAAGGAGAGCAAACCAAAACAGATTAGGGGGAATGTGAGGCTGCCCATGCAGTTTTTGAGGTTTACCTTGAAGATGGCATAAGTTCTTCTCTGCTTAGTCTGTAACAGATGTTTGTACAAAAAGCGTGTGTTATATAGAGATATTAATCTGTTGTACTATCATGTCTTTTGTTTATTTGTTAAGATTTAGTTTATTTAATAAGGTATTTGAAGAACCATTTCTTATGCAAAGGAATAAGATGTCAAGGAAGGTTGGATCTTAAAAGTTTCAAAAGGATAGATACAGATTACCAGAGAGGATACCATGAGAGCCTGAGCTATTTACTTTGTGTCAGAGTGGGTGGTGAGCAGAGAGAGATGGCTGTGATTCTGTCTGGATAACTGAAGGTATTGAAGTAATTTGTCTTTTTAATCATGAATGTATTAGGTCTCTCATGTTGAGTGATATGTTTAGACAAATACTTGACAAGAATGGCATTGTATTCAATAATGAGTCTGTTAAGAAATGAGTAAAAGCGAATTAAGACTTCTTTAGATGAGATGCCTTTGGACATTAGATAATCCAGACAGAAGACTTTATATGAACTTGCCCAGATCCCTTATAACAGTATCACTGGAGGGGATGTGTCACCAATCTGGTATGATATGGAATTTTTTTTTAATGAAATGAATTACATAATTTTTTTCACATTTAATCTGAAACCATTTGTCTTGCCAGATTGATAGTATAGTCTAACACATGTTAGAGCAATGGTAATAAAGTGCAAGATTGAAAAAACGTACCCACTTTACATACATCTGCAGACTTGGATAAACATAGGCTAAGACAGTTGGCCAGAAGGTCTGGGATGTAGGTGTCAAATAGTAGACGACCCTACACTGAGTCCTTTGGTACACTACTGGTGATATTTTGCTTTTACAACTGACCGCTATGACTAACCAAATGAGATCTGTCAGACAACCAGTTAACTGTCATTTTCATGGCGTGTGGATTGATATCCAAATTTGCTAGACTATCAACAATGATTGCATGGGGAAAAGTGCTAAAGGCCATGGTCAGGTCAATATTTACTGTATGTACTACATAACTACTATTCCTAGTTTTAGAAACTTTTACTAAAAATTAACAAGGTTGGACCTGGCATTGACAAAGTGGTACCGATAGGGTCCAAGATTAAGAGACTGTCAATGTCTTTATAAGGAAATCTGAGACAGTATGTTCCATAGCTTTACATATGAGGCTAGTGAGACTAATGTGTCTATAGTTAAATGGGTAGCCTTTTGACCACAAAAGATCTGGCATTACAGTGACTGTTTTCTCTGCTTCAGGAATATATCCAGTGGAAAGGCTTAGATTGTAAATAGGGGTGTAAATAGTTCATATTTCACATCAATAATAAGGCAACCTGTATATAATCAGGGCTTATGGACAAGGTATTCTTAGCTTCTCAGAATGCTGAGAGTATTTGTTCCATATCATTATTGAGGGTGCCTGGGAGTATGGAATTTATAGAATAGCTACAACTGTGGGTGTTGTAAAATTTGCACAGAACTTGGCATCAATGATATTAGCTATTTCCTTTGTGTCAGAGTGGGTGGTGTTAATGTGGACTAGCTCATAATATTGCTGGGTGTAAGCTCCAGATATAGATAAAGTTATTTTTGGTTTCAGTGGATATTTTAAGTTCACAGCCTACTATGAGTTTTTTTACAAGTCTGCTTAATTGTGTTTTAAAATAGGTAAAACAAGAAGTTATAAACATTAAGTTTTTTCTATTGTTATGTAATTTATTTATACAGATTTTCCAACATACGGGTGTGATTTTAAAATGTGTCAGTATATTTAGCGTTGACAGTGACTGCCTTAACAATACAACTATTTAAATGGGACTAGAAGTCAGAAGCCTAGGCAGCAGATTAGCAATGGGATCCGTCAGAGGAGGAGTACAGCAGAATGTATTTAGCTCATAAAGTAAATGAAGAGACACCCAGACCTTCTGAAACTGGAGCATCTAAAGCCAGATGAAAATGGTTACTTCTGTAGCTTTGGGCTTTAGTGCTTTGAACAGTCAGGCCCTATTTTAAACTACAAGGAACATGTCATTTTTCAGCTACACCATAGCATGGGAAGGTGCAGGAAGAAGTATTGAGGACTTATTTCCTCAGTCAAGTCCAGACTGCTTTACCGATGGGAAAACATGACTTAAAATGTGGCATTGGTACTCTGGCTCTAGCATCCAGTGCTACTGCTGTGATCAGTCATCACGAAAAACGCTTGGCTGAGTAACTGTTTGAGGACAGGAAAACATGATTTCTTAATACCCCTTTGATAGGGAACTCCTCAACGGAGCCCTACGTACAAAGTTTTCAAAAGACTGAAGGATAAAAGAAAAGCCATAGCATCAGTGAAGCACATGATTCATCACCTCATTCCAAAATATATTGGTTAGAAACTACCCCTCTGAACAACACCCTAACTAAAGTACTCAAGGCAAAGTTAAACATTCAAAGGGTAATAGAGTCATGTGCAAGAGAAAATGGCAACAAAAATATATAAAGGCACCTTGGAGTCCCTGAAGCCTAGACTGTACCAGGGTGCAGCTATTATTCTATTAGCCTCTTCCACTTAATTCCCCCCAAACCCCACATCTGAACCCTGTCCCACCACTACCTTCCCTTACATAGTAGGACAATTGGCCTTCTGGTACCAGCACTGGTTAAACATCACTATAGACCAATGGGTGCTAAAAACTGCCTCCGGGTGTTACAAGCTTCAATTTCTGGTTAGATCTGAATAGAAAAGGTCTGCTACCAGTTCCAAATGACCCGGAATATCTCATTGTCCCTCACCTACTTCTAGCTCAGATAGTAAAAAAGCAAACCACAGAATATGGCCTCCTATGGGGAGGAGACAATAGGGAGAATATGTTCAACGAAATTCATCATATACATAAAGGACTCATCCTGGTGATTTATATTAGGTTGCAATGACTAAATTACATTTTCTAAAGACTGCAATATTCAAAATGCTACCTCTGCTGGTGTACTAGCACTCTTAAGCCTTCAGAGTCTCCTTGGGGCATTACACCTCAAAGATGACTACTTCCACATTCCCATTTTCAAGGGACACAGGCAGTATGTGAGAACTGAGGTGGAGGATTATAGTTTCCAATCTATCTCCTCGCCCTTTGGTTAAGCTATTGTCCTGTGCCTAGAGCTTTTATAAAATACCTGCCCTTGGTAATGGCAGACTGCAGGGCCCAGGGCCCCTATACTTACCCATATCCAGACAACTGCCTGATAAAAGTGCAGGACAAGATGAAGATGTGCAAGGCACTGGAGTACACCTTTTATGTTCTTGACAAACCAAATTTCTCACTCAACTTGCGCTCAGTTTGAAATGTAGTCTTCATGAGGGCAACGCTTGATACCTTTACAAAGCTTACTTAAAGGGGAAGGCAGACTGTCTCTGACTACCTTACTCCATAGCATGATGTAAAAAAAGCCCAAAATAATATCCAAACAGTTTCTGAATATAACAGGCCATGCAAAATCCAGCATTCTAATGGTTCACTGGCAAGACTGCATATAAAGAACCAGCTATGGTTCATAAAGAATAAATGAAACCAGAAGTTTTAATATCTCTCAGCTGCCACATACCAGTTCAGCCCTGTGTAAGGAAGGGAATGAAATGGTGGATTGAATAACATGAAAAGAATGAGGGCATGTTAATCAGACAGGCTACCCCCATTGCTGGCTTTCCAGCCTCATGGACCTGGAGATAAGTATAATAGGTGTGCTGTAGCAACAGCACAGGATTTCAGACTAACCTGGGAATAAAAGCAATGGGTCTGCTTCTGACATCTGGGCCTGGAACTGCTCCTTTCATAAGCCCACTTGTTAATTTTCCAAGCCTATCCCCTCATCCCTGATTATAAATGCTTCGCACATAGTCTGGGGTGCTCATATCTTAGATTTCAAAGTACAGATCACCTGGAATTGCAGGAAAGAGAAACTATATATAATCACCAAAGAAATTATGGTTGTTATTCAAGTTCTCAAAGCTTTTAAGCTAGTTCAGAGACCTGGAACACTGAATACCAACTCAGACTATGCAACGGGTATCTGGTATATAAGAAAGGGAAAACAAACTCATCACTTCTGCAGGTTATCCAAACAGGCCTTGAAGCAGGCACTGTAGTCCAACATGCTTCTAAAAGCTACTTACATACCAGTGCAGGAGAACATCATGGCAGATCAGCTGAGTATGAGTTTAGTGGATCCACATGACTAGATGCCAGACAGGGAGACCTTCCTGGACTATCAGCAAACTTGTCTACCAGAGATAAATACGTTTGCTTCTCTGATCAACAGAGAGCTATGTAAATTATACTATATAGTATCAAGCAAATTAGTTTTATCAGTGTATGTTTTCACCTTGAATTGGGTGGGACTGTTTCCTCAATGCTTTTCCTCCACTTCTCTTGCTTCCTAAAGCAATTCAAAAGATGAAGGATAAGAAGTCAAAAAATTATGTTGACTGTCCCTTTCTGGCCAAGGCAGCACTTGTTCTACCACATCTTTCTAATTTACTGCCAAAGTATATGAACCTAAACCTTTTGGTGATGTGCAGGCATCTGTAGTGTTGCTCAATCTGACAACTATGACAGCTGGGAATATGTGACCTTGTTTCCATTTGGGCACCTTTATTCTCAGGATGTACTAAAATTATAATGTAAGCTAGAAGACCTCCATGTCAGTAAACAGATCAAGTGGATGTTAGAGGCTTGAAAACATTGTTACTGTATTCTTAGAGAAAACATAGGGCAAGCATTCTTGGAGTGTAATAACTTATCATGATTTTCTATCTGTAGCAGTTAATAATGTTCAAGTCACAGAACATCTCTGTAGCAAAATTGTTAGACTTGTAATTTGTAAGTCAATTTCTCAGTTACAAATGATAAGTAAAAACAGAATTGCTATCAACATAGCCTTCCTGTGTGTTAAAAGCACCAGATCTACAATTATATACAAACAGTATCAATGAATGAAGGGTACAAAAGACAGTAAAAGTGTAGTGACAGCTAAAGGATATGTGAAGCAGTGAATGTCAGCTTTTTCAGTGTCACAACAAGAGCATGGTACAAGTGATTTGACTCAGATGCTGCTACAATACATTAGTGTAAATAATTTGTCTTGGGTGCCACCACAGCAGTGATAAGACAATCAGTACTCCACACCTTCGACTGGACTTAAAATGCCTGCAGCAGATGGCAAATAATGAGTGCAAAAGGCATTAATGGTGACTACATGGAGTAATGATTTCATGAAGACAGAGGAAAAATTGGCTTGGATGTCACAGTTGCAGTCTTAGTACAAATTTACAGAGCACAGCTAGGACTAGACTTAGGTTCAGAACTCCCACTGCTTGCAGAAGTAGTAGAAGAGACAATAAACAATATGCCTACAGTAAGAGGAACTCAGTCCTGAGTGATATGGCTCTCTGCAAGTGTTCTTAGTGGCAGATAACTATGCTCAAGCGTCTACGACTGTCCGTAACTGCACTCAGTCATCCACAGAAGTCCTCAGGAGCATTTACCTAATGGAATACCATTGTTTTCTTGGAACACTATCTAATAAGTAAGTGTCATAGATGACACCCCTTGATAATTTTTTTTAATTTTGTTACACAAAGTGTGAACACTTGGAACTGTCATAATTAGTTCAGTGTGTGGTCATGCTGTGGATCACATAACACTTCCCAGATATAAAATTTAGTTCTGGTGTCACATCCCATAACTATCTTCAGGCATCCTAATCTACATACAATCCAGTGGAGCAGAGTGATGGCATATGCAGACATGCTGAGTTTAAGCAACAAACCACAGCACACAGGCCAATACAAAAGCAAACTGCCAGTGTAACCAATGGCAAATTTCTCTCAGAACAGTAACAGCAGCCACCTCTCTCACTAGCAAATGACTTGCTAAACCAGTTCTAAATTCAGAAATCCACCACAGCACACAAATACAGTACAGGTTTTAAAATCGGGAATAACACATTCTGATTCAAGTGTGCAAACAGAACCGTGTTCATGTGAATGGGTATAGGAGTTGATGCTAGGACTGTAGGAGGAAGACAATGGTCAAAGTCAGAGGGAGGAAGAAGAAAATGCTGAGGTGATTTTAAGATGGATAAAAGGTAGCAACGTTGACCTATCTTGTCCAGGGGTAGAAGCATTAGTGCACCTGAGTGGCATCCTCAAAACCTGTTGGGAAGCTGGAATGAGGATGGCCAATAAGCCAAGAAAGACAGAACATGCTTTGAGTAGAACTCATCAGGAAGGATTGGAAATAGTATATTACAGGACCTTAAGTTGTGAGGGAGAGAAAGAAAAAGGGAAAATACAGAAGAAAGGAAATAAATGGCTGTAGGATAAACTGTTTCCCAGGAGGGTGAAAAATAGTACAGATATTACCAATCAAAGAAAGAGGTTAATGATAGGAAGAAAGGTGACAGGAGTGAGTGACAGGTGGGTGGTATGTAGAGGTAGGTATGAAAATATGGTAGTATTGCTGGGTTTATATAATGGCCCAAATGTAGAAAAAGAAAGAACAGTAACATTTTGTACAGAGGTGATAGAAAAGGTTTAAAGGAAAGGTGGCGGGTTAATTTGCAAAAGACATTTTAATATAGTGCTTGAGCCAAGCTGGATACGTTTTATGGGAAGGCAGAAATCAACATGAAATGTCAGATGGAGTAAAAAAATGTATGAAAAGAAAGAGTGTTAGGAATATAGAGGGATATAGGGAGATAGGGGATGATGAGAGTGAGGCAGTTTTTATTTAGTAGACAAAAGGTTAGCAGACAAGCAAATTAGAGAGGGTTTTGGTAGATGATGAAACTCTGTGTGAAGTGGTCGTTATAGATATTTGTGAAGGAAAGGTGACAGACTACTCCTTGGTGACTATGGTCTGAAAAGAACTACAATGGTGGTGATGGGCTCCAAGTAAGTGGAAAGGATCAGATCAAATAGAATTGCTAAGGAAGATGTCAATGCAGTTATCAAAAGGAGTAAGCTGGAGGAGGGACAGATACGACTAAAAGGGTGGGATGGGATGGAATTAAGGCAACACAGACAGTGGAAGCAATGGGATACAGAGTATGACATAATAGATGGAGGCATTGTAGGGGAAGGGAGGTAGAGATGCAAATGTGGCAGCAGCAGATGAAGAAAAATAAGGAAAAGGAAGAATAATTGTTGGATTAGATAGTGGTCAAAGTGGAATGTGTAAGTGAGACACAGATGGAATAGAAGAAGTGGTCAATGTGGAATGTATAAGTGAGATACAGATGGAGTAGAAGAAGTTAGAAGAGAAGCAGATACAGACAGAAGTGGAGAGAAGGGGGAGTGAAAACCAGTGGAGAAATTGATATGAAGTTATTGATGCACAAATTTAAGGACTTGAAGGAGGCATAGGTGGAACTGCAACTTTAGAAGGTAAGATGTTTACTCAGAATAAGGACGCATTCAGTATGCTTCCCGAGAAGCTTTATATAATGCAATATGTAAGGGGAAGGATAGTTTTTGAGGAATAGGAATGTTCATTGGTAAATATTAGACTATCAGTCTATTACAAGCTTAGCTAATAAATGGAGGTCAGAATCAAACTCTACCTTGTATCTGTGAGGTAAAGACCTTAACCATTATGCCAAACCCCTTGGCTGTAGTCACAGTAATACACATGAAAAGGAAGCAGATTGTCCAAATGGCTTCCCAACTGAGTATTAACAATGCCTAGCAGTTCAGTTGACAGTGTGTATAATACATTTAACATGATAGGGAAGAGTGGGTGAAGCTAAAGTCTATGTGGCAGGCACAGATGGTAGCATTACATAAGGGAAAGGGGAGGACAAATTGAAATTACAGAGCAGTTTCATTACAGGATCATAGTATCATAAGAATTACAATGTAAGTGAAGCCAGCAAACATTTGTATCTTGCAGATGCCCTCCCTCAGGCTGCACTCCCCCAATGCTTAGAAAAGCAAAGCAGGTTTATACACTGATGGATTTGCAGATACCCATCCAGTCATCACAGTTGGATTTGAAGGATGCAAAGGTGTCTCTTTGCTTGATATGCAAAGGTGATTTACTCAAGAAATGGCTGAAACATTGCATAGCAAATCTGTCTCTCCAAAGGGTTTGTGTTTTTGGAAATTTATGTCCTTAGTTCTGGCATTTGTGGAGCTGCTGATCTTGCAGGGAGGGTTGGGTCCTTAATGACACAGGAAAGCCAGACATAAATGTCCATCTAACAACCTAAATATAGGGATATAACTTTGCATCTCTCTTGGATGTCTATGGTGTGTAAGCCAGCAAAAGTGGTACTAAAATAATTGCAGTAGTTCAAGTGAGGAGATAAGATGCCCTCTTTCTAAAACTGTGCAAAACTTTCAGGTGTGTGTGTGTTTTAAAGGAAGTCATCTATATATAACTGGAAGTTGCTATTAAATGTTGTGAGTTGGCATAAGGAAAATACATTTCTTCAAGGCAACACACAGTGGTCTTGCACAAACAGTAATTCCAAGCTGAGTACATATCATGACTGCAACCTGTAATCTGAAGGCAGTTTTATCAGTTGTGTTAAGGCAATTAGAACCCAGTCATGTGATCATCAGTCATTAACACAATGGACTATTTGGCAGCAATTTAATCAAAGACTCATATTTTTGTGTATTTCAGACAGTGAAACAGAATAAGTAAATTGTCACTGACAGTTTTCTCTGAACCAAACAGTGTTACCCATTCCACGTTGGTTTTATTTTTGTTAATAATATGGGGGGGGGGGGGGTTTGAAGACTCCTCCTGTTGGGGAATTAGACCATGCTGAATAACTCCATAGCCTGGGAAAAATTTAACTCTGGAAGATTCTTTCACATGGTTTTGGTTTTAACCATGGACTTCAGGGCATTGTTCTTATAATGACCCAGTAAAGTGACAACGACAGCACCTTTACTGACACATATGGATCTTTATGGGTTTGTGTGCAAGTGTTCAAAGGGGTGATTCAGAGTTAGGGGCAGACAAAATGTTGGATCACCCATGTAATGCAGATCACCCCAGATGAACTGAATAGTAATAATCCTAATGCATTTTTAATGGTTTGGTGTACATTGGACTTTTACTGAGAAGCTAGAATGCTTGTAGGTGTCATCTACCTCCTCTATGAAGGTGGAACATTTTCTCTCTATTCAACAGACAAGGACTGCTACTATGTCTATATCTCAAGACCTAACATTGTTGGATTAGGGAAGGGAGTAAAGTAGTTGAGTGATTCACTATCAGATCTAGATGGTGGATTTTGTTTTATATAGAGACTTCATTTTGTTGTGTTATTAGGTACCTTTGTCCTCATTTCCAGGTGTTTGGTCTCAGTTACTGTATCATATTTACTGATCATAAAATCCATCATGTGAAAGAATATACATTAGGGAACGGGCTTACTGTACATCAGTACCCTGACTGAAGAACGAGCATTCTCCAGCAGGGTATTAATGTACAAGTAATGCCCACTGAAAAACAAGTCCACCACTTTACAGCAGCATATCAAGCTGCCATGGAACTCAGACTGAGAAAAACGGGATGACTGTCATTATTTTACACTTGCTAAGCAGAGCGTCTGTTGTTTAGTGAGTGTAAAATATTTTAAAAAGAAAAAAAAAACTGAAAAACAAAATTGCATCTGTGTGTGTGAGTGCATGCCATTATTTTACTCTCACTCAGCAGCGCTTCTGCTGTTTAGCGTGTGTAAAACAAAAAAAACATTAAAATAAATCGTGTGCGTGAGTGTATGCATGTATGAGAGTAAGAGAGAGAGAGTGATCACTCCAGCGAAGCAGAATGTGTGTATGTGTGTTTGTTTCTCTCTGCATATGTGAGCGAATGCGTACATGAAAGCTGAGAGACACTGTGTGTGTGTGTGTGTGTGTGTGTGTGTGTGTGTGTGTGTGTGTGTGTGTGTGTGTGTGTGTGTGTGTGTGTGTGTGTGTTAGAGAGAGAGGGAGAAATGGATAGAGAGTGAGTGTTTGTGGAGTGTGAAAGCAATCGAACAATCCTTAGTAGCGTGTGAGAGAGAGAGTGAGAGAATGATCCCTGGCAGCAGTTTTACATACCTCTACACCCCTTAGACATACCTGCCAACCTCTTAACACAATAAATCTGGACAAAGCCTGACAAAATTGAGGGGGATGCTAAGAAATAGGACCACATTTTAAATAATGCTCTTTTAAACATTGAAAGTTGCTAGAAGAACAGGATTTGTGTTGTTAGCATCTATTTTCTGAAGGATATGTAATCTGAAACTCAAATGTATGTCATTATCTGAAGAAAATAAAACTTCAGAACTCAAATGTATGTCATTATTTAGTAACTTCTGTCTCCAATGACTGGCAATAAACCAAACCTTTAAGGAGTAAGGGACAAAAAATATAAAGTAAATACCTGGATTTTTTAAAGTGTTAAATTTTGGATGTAAAATGCTTTCTCCAACACCATTAACATATGCTACTGCAAGTATGAAACATTAGGTGGAGGAACTATTTAAATCAAAAATACATTTAAAAAAATGGTACTTAAAAAATACATAAGTAAAACACAACAACTTTACAGACAGCCCATTCTCTAAGCGGCATAATGCCCTCCAGGGTGTGTGTTAATGTGCAATTAATGCCCTTCCAGGGGTGTAGAGGCCCTCTGCCTGCAGTGTCATGCTTCACAACATCCCTGGGTTGGCATTAATTGCACATTAACACACACCCTGGCGGGCATTATTGCTTGCTTAATTACCCATACTTTGTACACAACACACACATAGACACACACACAAACATGCACATGCATGCACATACACACGCGCACATTTAAGGAGAGATATACTTTTAGGTAGGCAATTACCAGTACTCTGTACTTAGAGTTATTCATAGCTAAAGAGGTAGAGTACTTTGGAAAACAAAATGGTTTAACTGCTTGACTGATGTATGCTTAGTGGATAAATCACTGGCTTTGTAAGACAAGGATTGTGGGCTGTGCCTGGCATATAGGGCAATCTCTGACCCTGCCCTAATGGAAATGCTAACATCCACAAGTCAAATGTCGCAAGAATCACTCAATCTAGGGATCTCAACCTAGCTTGTGACGTTAACAGAACATGCTGGAGAGACAGATATGTCTCACAGAGACTGCTGATGTTCTGGAAAAGACTTCATATTCACATAAAACAGAGCTCCTCACTGACCCTATTCAAACGCAACCTAGATAATTTGATGGGAGACCTCAAATTCACCCCTGGGGAGGCATCTATGTTCCTCATGGTAAGGGGTAGCCAGAGTTGATCACAGACCCACTCTGTTCATAAATTTGTTCTATTATCTACCCAAAAAAGAATAAATGGAGATACTTGGGAATAACATGGCTAGGCTTGTAAAGGCCCTAGGACCACTAGCCTAGTAACCTACTGTGAACCTTTGTGGTTCTCTGTGGTTTTACAGGCATATTCAAACTATAGCATAACCTGGAAAGACTAGGATGGTACAGAGCACTTGTACTGGTTGAAATGGAAAAAAACATTATAGAGATGGGAGCATCTATTGTGATGGGAAATTGTAGCTATTATTTTTCAGTCTCAGAAAGTGACCCTGAAATTATCTGTGTTGACAAGGTGGGTGGTTCAGGATTTAATTAATGTTGGCCTCTGTTTCCCTGACTTCAAACTGATGTTCATTACAGTGTACTCTGCCTTACAGAAGACATTAATGCAGCTAGGAATAATATTGTTTTTTTGCAGGAGAAGTGGACTAAAGGTTTCATTTACTGGATGGACATGCATTCAGTGAAATCATTTCTGGAGGAGTTTTGTTATTATTTCCTTAGTGCCAGCAACCAGCAGGATTATTACCCAACATGTATCTATTTAAGAAGTAAGATTCTGATGAATGCCTTGACTAAGAATGTGATAGGGTTTACCCAAATGAAAAACACAGATGGAATGTTAGAGGGGATCCTTCAGTACACAAAGCTTTTTTCTGCATTATTATACATCAGGTGCTGCTAGGGATTATCATTGATAAATCAGTCCAGGGTATGCATCTCTAAAGAACCATGTATCTTTGTAGCCTAGTTCACCACCCCTTGTCATCTCCTTGCCTTAGGTGATAAGTTTTTCATTAATGGATTTCTAAACATATCTTTACACTACAGAGAAAATCCACTATTTATTCCCCCTCATCTTCTCATTGTTAAAGATGTCCTTCAGAGCAGATTGGTAGGCAGGGCCTTGCTTCTTCAAATTTGGACAGATGTACAGAGGATCAGTAGTTAATCTTGGGGCAAGGAAATTTATTGCTTTAAATCTGTTTAACATTCTTCTGACTAATGGGATAGAAAGGGATTAAAGGCATTAATAATGAATAGCTCTGGTGGCTCAAAGAAGTCCATCACATTCAAATGGAAGTACTCAATGCCACCTACTTCTGTAATATTCAGGTGGCCAATGTAAAATACATTTCTCCGCTGAGTTAAGCTTAAGAGCAATTAGGTATGCAGTTAGGAAAAGACCCTACTTTAGTGCAGAAGGTGCAATTCATGCTTAAAAATAGCACTTGTGGGATTCGGAAATGAATGACTACTGCCCTCTTTAAGATTCAGTTAGAATGTTGCTTCGTATGCCAAACAGTAAAAGGTCTCACTTTATATGATATGGTGAAATGTTTCCAGTTATTCAAATGTACTGTGGAGTCATAAAATAAGATACACAGTCAAGTATCAGGCTAGGGTATGTTTGTGAATTGGGGACAGAAGGTGAAATATTTTTCTTTTTGTCTCCTGTTGCTATTGTGTAAGTTTTTTTATCTATTCTTAATGCTTTCAATAAGATTAGTTTACTACAAATGAAATATGCAAGTGGACGTATGTATCTTTTTCTTTTGCACTGGCTGCAGACTATGGAGTTGAGTAGAGGACAATGCCAGACTTTTGCTAAAATAGAAAGGCAGGTTGGTGTTTGAAAGCTAACTGTATATGTGGTATGTATCTCAGGGTTCACCAGTCTACCAGCCATGAAGAAGGGGCATTTTATCACAAGCCTTGTTGCCGATTCCTTTTCTAAGTTTTTCTTTACCATGGATATAGTGAATCTTAGAGTAACATTATATTATGTTGCATGGAGATACAGCACCACATGGAATTAGATTTTTGCTTTTTCTTCTTTTTGTATAATACTAGGCTACAAGTAATGTGTCACTGATGCTTATGAAATACATTACCTGGAAATGAAACAAATGCCAACAGTTTTTATTCATATATAAATCAATGGCAGTGTGTTTTTTAGAAAAATGATAGGACAAAATGGCACACAGTTTGTTACCTAATCTTTAATGATTTTGGATGTCTTGGCTAGTACATAAATGTTCTGAGGTAACCCTTGATGTTCATGGATGAGCACATCTGAGTTGCATTTCATAGAGGCTATTTACACAAATGAATGACAACATTGAAAGTGCCTATGCAAATGTGCAAATAATGAGATGTAAATGAGGAGTGATGTAAATCTTTGTTTACTAATCAAACATGTTTTATACCATTTGTGATTCATAGTAAAACTTTTCTGCTTTTCTGATCTGGCCACAGATCCACCCACTATATAAAAAGAAGCCTCACCAAATCTGTCAGAGTTGCAGTCTGTGAAAATGCTGTCACTTGCTGCGAGCTTTGCTGTTTCTAGGTCTGAGTTGCTTGTCTTGACTGGGCCAAAACTGCTTGCAACCAGTGATGCTCACTGGCCAAGAAGGTAAAAACAAGCAAAGGATTATTCTTTATAACTTTGATAATTAAGAAATCCTTGATAGATTAACAAAGGACAGGAACATTATAAAGGTCTTAATGGGCATGTTTGACCCCCACCCCCATAGAGGCCCTGGAGGAACGTGTGGACTTCCTATCCCTGTGGACACAAAGGTATGCATAGCCCTCACTATACTTGCTAAAGGGACATTCCAGAGACAGACTGGGGATGCATTAGGGATCTCACAGGCTTTTGCCTTGGGGATAGTGTAGCAGTTCTTGGATGTACCCTTGGCATGTGTGGATCAGTATATCTATTTACCAGTGTTACCTCAGGACCAAGCCAAGACTATGAGTGCTTTTTATGGGCTTGCACATTTCCCTGAGGTACTCTGTGTGACAGATTGCACCCATGTTGCAATCAGGGACCCTTCTAGTCCACAAGGGAAGCAGTACCACTGCACAGTAGAAAGGGCTACCGTTCCATCAACCGTCAGGTAGTGGTGGCTGCCAAAAAAGCAATTACTAGAAAAGGGAAATCAAAATCTAAACCAACTATATTAGAAGTAGTGAGTATAGTAACAGAGATAAAACAACTGGAATTGAGATCTTTAGAAAAGGATAGGAGCAAACTACATTGGAAAAATGGGAACTGTTGGAAGAATACATACATCCAGGGGAGGAATGAGATTTAAGAGAAGGCAGGACTTAAATGAGCTATGTAATGTTTGAGAATAATTGGGTAGATTATAAGTGGTGTATAATGATTGCAACTGGGAGTGTGCCAGTATGGTTTGTGATGTAAAATGCTTACAACTAGGATTGTACTGGTGTGGTTTGTTTTCATTTATATAACTGCATGATTATTTATGTCAGAACTGATGGTTTAATAAAGGTGTTTCTTGTTTAAAAAAAGGGGCAGGAATTGAATAAGTTGTGTAATGTTGTTTAGATTATATGATATATAGCAATATATGTGAACTATAATGTTTGTTAATACAGTTTGATTACTTTTGTATAAATATAAAATTGCCTATGTCACAGGTGAGAATTCAATAAAGGTGTCTAAAAAACTGACAGTGCATGATGCTTAAGGGTGCATCACCAATGCCTCTGGCCTGCATCCTGGCAGTGGACATGATTCCCATATCTGGCACACTAGCTCACAATACTGCCTCCTCTTATATGGTAGGATGTCCAGTAGTCATCTTGTTGGTAAGTGGAAAAAAACAGGTGATTCTGCATATCCCCTGGAGCCATGGCTCATGGCACCAGTGAGAAATCCAAGTAGAGCTGCAGAGGATATGTTTAACACATCTCTGTCCTAGATCCATATCATTATCAAGCTGGGCTTTGTCCTCCTGAAGGACTGTTTCAGGTGTCTTAATGAGTCCGAGGGTGCTCTTCAGTGTAACCCAGTTAACGTATGCTGAATGTTTACTGCATGTTGAATTCTGCAGCAGTCCTATCAGGGTAAGGACTGAGATTGCTTTGCAATTATTTATAATGATTCCTTTATATATGCCATTTCTTCTTAAGTTATTCTGTTCTACTGCACATCAGATTAATTTACGCTTTCATACACAATCAATTCTGACTATCATCATTTGTGCATTGGGGAGGGTGAAGTGGCAGCAGTGCAAGTTTGCATGGCAGGATACTCATTTTAATGTGTCATTTGCTTATGATATATTTCTCCTGAAAATTTTTATTCATTACAATTTTAATCTTTTAGCTACCTGTCACCTGCAGGAATGGTAATCTATGTAGCATTGCTTTTTCTTTAACTTTTACTAATGGTGTGCATACTAGTTTTACAGGAATGAAATGCGTAGTTTGGCAAACCTGTTCTTCATAAACCTCCATTCCAGTTAAACAGACAGCTGTGTTTTTAAAGCTGATTCACAGTAGTTCAAGATCAAATAAGTCATTCACATCTCCTATTGATAGGGTAGGTGATGGTGCAACTGATTTGGAGGAGTGGTTACCATGAGAACTGTAAAGTGAGGTGGTCTGATGTCATGACGTACTTGATGAGGGGATCTTGCTGTCACTGACCTGACACTGCTGCATGACCATGATTGTGTAGATGAATATTGACATGGCCTGTGCGAAATGTGTGGTGCCTGTTCACTTTGACAACTGACATTACTGCACCGACAAGCAATGGTAGAATCATGAGATGTTCCCCCATGTGTCTGGACAGTACCCCATTCTCTGCCCTTTGGAAGACTGACTCCAGCTTGACTCTGGCATGTACTAACTAGTGTATGAATGGAGGCGGCCAGTGATGCTTGGTATGCCACCATACTACGCATCAGTGTGACCGTGACCTTACCCTTACTCTATGCCATTTCATAGTAGTGCTGGAAATCATTAAGAATACCCTGGAGGAGTTTGACCATTCCCAGCTTACTCTCTATGTCAATGTTCTGAGCACAAACAATTTCACACCACACTTTCCATTGGGCAGTCAGTGCTTTACATTTCTTTCTATATAAATGTGTTCTACTGATTTTAAACCAACCTTCATGAGCACATGACTGCTGCTGCAGGTGCAAACATTGGTAAGATGGAGCATTGTCCACACCATCTATAATTGTTCCCATCTCACTATCTTCTGTGTCATAGTCATCCCCATGGATAGACCAAAGGTAATCCTCATCTGGATTTAGGTGAACAAGATTTGGAGGCCTCTACGCCCCCCCCCTAATAATAATGCAGGAAATTGCATACTGCCTAGTCCTACTTCTAGCATATGCTGCCATATTATTTACCCTTTTATTTCATTGTGCCAGTGTTTGGTTTCTGCCTACCACTGCATTGGTTTCAACAACTATTTGACTCCAGACCTTAGTCCTCTCGGCTTATCCTGAGCCCCTTTACCTAAAAGAAGTTTCCCATATGTCCTAAGCACTGCCATGATGACACAATTTTCCTCATGGCTGAAGTTATCCTTTCTATACTTTGATCCCTTCTATACTTTGATCCCTTATTTTCTATCAGTACTACATGAAAAAAGAGGACCACAGTTAGAAGGCATGACAGTAATGTCTGGATGTAATTGGCTTTTAGATTACATAGCACTGGCCAAGTCCGCCTGCCACACTGACACCTAAATTAAGGGAATGATAAAGGCTTTTTTCCAGAGGAGGGGTACATAGGATTCTTGGATGGCATGGTTAATTAGAATGCAGATGGAACGAGCTATACCGTCTACAGCTAACTTGAGAAAGTTGGATGGTACGTTGTTGGGGGCATTAGAGCATGGTTTTAATTTATTGAGAAGTTTTTTTATAGTGTTGACAGGGATGGGTTTGAGGGAGAAGGGAGGTGGGTGGGTTGTATTGGTAGCAGAAGGAGAGGAGTTAGAGGAGAGAGATGTGGAAGGAGCTAATGAGTTCTTAGGGGAAAATGTGGTGAGCTTGGCTATTGAGTCAATAAAGAAGGAGTTAAATTAGAGGCTATGTTATGGTCTGGAGCATTAGGGTTGGGGCAAGGGTTGTCATTCCTCCCAGGACCAAGGAGGGTGGTGATGTTGAACCAAAATTTTTGGGGTTGGATTTGTGCTTATTTTGTAGCTTAGAGTAGTAGGATTTACAGTCTGAGACAATACGTTTTTTAACTATCTTACAAAGTCATTTATATTTATTAAGGGTGTTTGGAGTATTATGTTTTTGGTGGAGTTTCCATGATTTATCACTGGTATGCATGAGGGTCGTAGTATCTTTGGAAATCCATGGGGCAGTTTTGGATTTCACTCTTTTAGTTCTAGGACGAGCAAAGCTGTTTAGTATATTGATGAAAGAAGAATTGAAGTAAGTAACAGCATCGAGAGGAAGAATTTTCAGAGGGTTCCAGTCCATCTGTTTTAAGCAGCTGGAGAAGGACTGAAGGTTGAAGTTTGTGAGGGTACAGATTAAGATAGTTATGTTGTAGGTGTAGGGAGGAAGGAGAGCAAAGTTCAAAGGCAGGTAGGTGATTGCAAAGGGGATTGGGCAAGGTGCTACTGTCAGAGATGTTGCTGGGATGGGAAACTAATATCCAGTCCAGGACAGTGCGTGAAGAGTTATTTTTAGTGGGTCTGGTGGGAGAGTTAATTGAGAGAAACTGTATAGGTCTATGCTGTGGGAGGTGGTGGTTGAGTGTATAGAAGTCAAGTTAATGTTAATGTCTCCTAGGATAATTGTTGCATTACAAATATTAGCTGAGAACCAAGAAATAATATCTTCAAGAATGGGGATATTGTTACCAGGTGGAATGTATAGGGCAGCTATGACTATGTTTTTATGGTTGTTAATCTTTAGAAGGGCCGGGGTTATTTCAGCTGTGTTGAATTGAGGTATGAGGGTTGGTGTAAGATGTCACTGTTGGAGAGGAGGAAAACAGTAGAGCTACTCCACCTCCTTTCTTATGAGATCTGTCATTTCTAATCATTCTGTTGTTGGGGGGGGGGGGATTTCAGAGTCTTTCAGGTGTGGCTTGAGCCAAGTTTCAGTAATTGAGAAAATGGGTAGTTGTAAAATAGCCAAGCATGGAAGCTGGGTAGTTTATTGCAGAGGCTTTGGGCATTAATTGTAGTGAAGAGGAGAGACTTGTGGGGAGAGGGTAATGGAGTTGGAGAGCAGTTGGTAATATGGTTGGCAGGGGGGTCTGGGATAAATGCGAATGTCACCAGAAATGAGGATAGATATTAGGTCAAGGAAGGAAGGATAGTAGTTTGTTAGGATCACTAGAGATGGGGTTGAGGTGAGGAAAGAAGGGATAGGGAATAAGAGGGGTGGGTGGTATATTAGAGGTCACAGGAATTTTTCTGTTAAAGAGGAGAGAGTTATTGGATTCATAGAGATGGGGAGAAATGTAGGCTGAATAGAAGGGTTCTTTTTTGAGATGGGTAGAGGTTATGTGGAAGGGTGGGGAATAAGAGAAGTCAGGGATATAGGTAAGGTGGAGAAGAAGGCAGAGGGAGAATGGAAGAAGAAATATGAGTAATGGCTTCGAAGGTAAGGTATGCATGGTTAGTGTGATGTTATAGTAAGGGTAGCTTATAATATGAGAGGGTGTGGTAGTATGTGAATAGTTAGGTGTAATGTTGTGTAGGAGCTGTGGTAGAGGAGAGTGGCATTAAACAGAAGAGATCAGATGGAATAATTAGTAAGAAGGAGGGGAATAGCTAACAGAGCAGGAGGGAGGAGCCTGGTGTGATAGGTTGAATCTGGAGTTGGAGTGGCTTTGTGGCTTTAAATGTAGAGGTAATGGGGGTGGGTGGGAAATGTGGTCAGGATAAGAGAACAGAGTGAGCCCAAAGGGAGAACAGAGCAGGCAGAGCCAAGAAAGAGGAATGCGCAAGAACATATGCTCAGCAAAAACTGTCAGATAGAACAGCCACTATTAAGTGGTCATAGCTGTTGGCAAGCTCAAGAAGCTCAAGATAAGTTTAACACAGAGGTTAGTGTTAAGGGTGAGTTTCAAGATGTTGAGACTAGAAATTAGAGGGCAACTACAAGCTGGAGGACTAAATTCAGATAGAGAGATATACTAACAGAGAACAGTGGGGAGCAGGCAGATAGAGTAAAATATGTTGCTGAAGATTTAAGACTGGGGGTGTGCTGCCATTTAATGGAATACCTTTGCATACCTGTGAAAAGTTATATTGGGAAAAAGTACATTTAACAGGGGAGAAAAGATGCTGCGAAGGGGAAGAATAGGGGGAAGAGACTGCTTTTGAACTGGTAGTGTGCACGCCGTGGAAAACAAACTAGGCAAACACAATATGTGTCAGAATCTTGATATAAGGTACTTAACATACACTCAAATGGTCATTAGAGTGAAGGTAGATTAAGCAAAGGTAAGTTGACAATATCTGGAGCATGTCCTTTTGGGAGCAGAACTGGTCTGGCCACTGTACTGCAGACTGGGAGAGAGCACCCACGGTTACTGAAAACAATCGTGATGTAATGAGAGAAAGATTAAGTTAGAAGCTATAAAGCTAGAGCAGTTGAAAGGGGTGACAATAGGACAGGTTAGATAAGTAGTAAGGAATCAAGCAAATAGGGGAACTGGTATCAAGGAGAGATGTTATTTCTAAAGAAAAAAATACAGTGCAGAGGTTATATTCCAACACAATTCAAAAGGGTTAAAGCATAAGTGGTGTACAGAACAGTTTTACACAATTCACCCACTACAGCTTGTGAGGTACAATCTTGTTACTACGTTATATTATTCAGAGGTTCAGTAGCTAATTAATAGTCAAAGTATAACACATATCGGTACTACGCTATAACATTTGGATGTGCAGGAGCTAATAAAGCACACACACAGTCAAACAATAGCATGCTAATGTAATTTATGTCACACTGTAACCATTAAAAGAAATAATTGAAATAACACTGTTACATGTTCACAATTTAGCCATGCTCATGTTGCAAACCTTGGCTGGCATAGTGCCTATGGCAGTAAAGGGCCACTAATAGCATTACCATATGGGGGTAGAGCAATCCCAAGGGGTGTGTGAGTCCAAATGAGCAGAATTGTATCAGGTGAAGATTTAGGAGTGCACTGACTGAGTTCATCTAACAAAAATGGCCATGCTGTAGGCGTTCTCAGCAGTAAAACCTAAGAGGGAGACATGTGAGACGCTGTTAGCGTCAACTGTTGGAAGAAATTAATAAAAATATACATTGCAGTTTAACCACGTTGTGAGCATGTAATTTATCTTGATATAATTAAGTATATTTGAAATTGAGCAGCAGTTAGTAGTCTAAAAGCAGAGTACTGCTTCAGTGTACCGGGTATGTGAAGTCAAGAGCAGGGAACATGCAGTAAGCATGTTGGTCTCCTATTATACATATTAAGGACACTATTACACAGGATGCAATCTACTTCAGTTAAGGCGAACAGTGCACATTTTGTTTACTTCGTTGTGAATATGCGAGCACTAATGGGAAACAGGCACGTTAACAGCATTTACTTGTAAACAGAGCAAGTACAGTCAGTGAATGTGACCCACAGCAGTATATAACTCAAAGGTAAACAATTTCAGACATAGAGCAGCATGCATACAAATAATCACAGTAGATCAGAGCAGAAAACATATAAATATGTCAGTGGTTCATTGCACTGCAGTTGGGGTATGTAAAGCATCAGCAGATTATAATAAACAGAATTATCATCAGCAATTTCATATGATATAGCACATAGCCACAAGAAGTAGAATGGTTTAAGCAAATATAGCTTACCAGCGGGCACACAAGCAGTTGCAATTAGGGGCAGGGGAGGTAATTTCATATACTGGGTTACAGGTAGAAGTATTTGTGAAAGGATTTATAAATAATGCAATTAAAATTAGAATTACACATTTAAACTCTATTACTACTGCACAAAATGACTTTTGTGTAGGCCATAGAAATAACTAAAACATTTGCTTAATACAGTTGTCTGTAAAAAGTATTTCTAACTGTACATACAAAATGGCTTATGTCTTAAACACTGCAGACTAGTTAGACTGGAGATGGGGGGAGGGGGGTTGCTGGCCAAGTGAATGATCAGCACAACCTTTACTGCGAAATGTTGTTTTTCTTCAACAGTATCTATCAAATCAAGTAACACATTTGCTCAAAAAAAGGAAATGCAAACTTCCATGAATTGCTACAGTTCTTTGGGAATTAGTTATACCTGAACAAAGTGTTTTATATATATATATATATATATATAAATATAAATATATATATATATAAATATAAATATAAATATGTCACGCTCGTGCACTGGCCCAGCAATCAAGGAGCCTTAGTCCTCACGATTAACACCAGTGATAGGCGTCCATATTGGGAAAGGATAATAAATACACACACAGTAAAGTACAATTCTCCTTAAGAGCACACAGAGATCACAGTCAGTCTGGGGCTGGTTTCTCCCTTTCTCTCCAGGTCCCCAATAAGACTCCCCACTTGCACAGCTATAGGGTCCAGATCTCAGCCTAGTGGGCAAGCTAAAACCTCCAGCACCCTCTCTGTCCAACCAGTGCTTTATGACCCTGCCCAAGTTGCTGACACACACACACACACACACACACACACACACACACACACACACACACACACACACACACACACACACACACACACACACACACACTTTGAGATAAGAGTTTATACAACCACACAGACACTCATGGGGAAGGCTGGCACACAGGTTCTCCAGCTGTGCCCCTTTTACCCAGACTATCCAGTAGAAATCACTTCCACCACCCAGCTAATATTTATCAGCTACTCAAAGGCCCTTATGAAAGGTGTCCAATTACTACTGGGCAATATTATTATCCAAATGGTAAGTGTGGCTGAACAGTCAAGGCTTATTAGAGTGACTTGATACAGTATCACTCTATACATGCAATGTACACTTAGAGCATAAATCATCTACACAAAACAGCCACAGTTGAAAAGTTAAAAAAAATATTTAATAATAAATAATAAAAACACAAGACAACACTTCTTACTACACAGTGCTTGTCTAGAGTTCAGCGATCACAGAAAAATACTTAAAATAATACGGTAGAAAAGATCTGACATCACAGAAAACAAACTATTCTAATCTTATTTTCTAGCTATAGCTAAGAGAAAACACAGTTCTAAATAACTTACGTCTAGAGCAGCAAAGCAGTGCTGGTGATGTTGGATGTTCTCAAGACAAAATGCTCTGAGCTCTCTGATTCTCTCTAAATTGATAACACAGAGTTGCTTCACATGACATCATTCTTCACACTTCTCTGTCTTCCCAGGCTAACAGAAACTACATTTACATTCTTTACACCTGGTCAGAAACCACAGCAATAAAGGAAATTTATACATGCAAATTCTAGCCATTAACTCTAGTCTTAAAACAATAGGCAGGCTGCCTACCTCTAGACATATTGGCTCTGAATGTTGACATCAAAGACAGTCATGAAATGCTTGACTTAGCTTTCTTACAGCAGAGTGCACTATTGTTACATTTTTGCAGTTTAATATCTAGTGCAGTCTTTTTACATTTAAGAGAACAAGCCTGTGGCTTACATTAATATTTACAAATGACAGAATTATCTACAAACTTTTATCTGGCTAGGCTGGCAGCCTTCACCTATCTTCACACATCTAACCACCCCCCCCCTAGAACTCAAGCTAGTTTTTCAAATGACCCTTGAGAAACATTGTTTGAGAAGGTTAGGTCTATCTGAGTATACCTTACCCCATTCCCTGTCTTGAGAGCACATCTGCACTGGCATATCATATGCTTGCAACCCTAGGGTCCATCTTAGCAACTTGGCATTTTGCTGGCTGGCTTTGTTTAGCCATGTTAGGAGGTTGTGATTTGTCACTACAGTGAATTTTCTTCCATACAGATAAGGCTGACATTTCTGCAGTGCCCACACTATGGCTAGGCATTCCTTTTCTACAGCTGCATAGCATTTATCCCTGGGTTGGAGCCTATGACTGAGATAAACCACTGGGTGTTCTTCTCCCTCTGAAGAAATCTGGCTAAGTACAGCCCCCACCCCATGGTCTGTAGCATCCACCTGCACAAGAAATCCTTTGCTGTAATCTGGACTGGCTAACACAGGGTGTCCTCCCCAAAGCTTCTTTAAGCTACTGGAATGCCTGCTCACATGCTATGGTCAACACTACCTTATCTGGCCTGTTCTTCCTTGTTGGGTCTGTGAGGGGAGCAGCTATGGTACTATAACTGGGGATGAACTTTCTGTAGTACCCTGCTGTCCCTAAGAATGCCCTCATCTGCCTTTTGGTAACAGGTGCAGGCCATGCCTGAATGACTTCTACTTTGGCAGGTTCTGGCCTGATCTTACCACACTGCACTCTATGTACTAGGTAGGAGACCTCTGACATACCCACCTGACATTTGCTTGGCTTAATGGTCAACTCTGCCCTCTGTAGTCTGCCCAGCACCTGCCTGACATGTTGAAGTTGCTCTTGCCAGGAATGGCTATAGATGGCAATATCATCTAGGTAAGCAAGGGCAAACCCTCCTCCTAGGATATGATCTACCAGCCTCTGGAAAGTTACTGAGGCATTTTTCATCCCAAATGGCATCTTTGTGAACTTATACAAGCCAAAAGGAGTCAAAAAGGCTGACTTCTCTCTAGCACTGGGAGTCAAGGACACCTGCCAGTAACCCTTGGTAAGATCAATAGTAGGATACTTATCCCCACCCAGATGCTCTAGGGCCTCATTTGTCCTAGGCATGGGGTAAGCATCTGACTCTGTGTGACTATTTAATTTCTTGTAGTCCACACAGAACCTGGTGCTGCCTTCCTTCCTTGGCACCAGCACCACTGGGGAGGCCCAGGGACTGTTGGACTCCTGAATTACCCCTAGTTCCAACATCTCCTGTATCTCCTCCCAAATAGTCTGTTTGACTCTCTCAGGCACCCTATAAGTGGCCTGCCTAATAGGCCTTTGGGGTCATGTATCACCTGGTGCTACACCAGATGGGTACATCCTGGTTTCCCAGTGAACATTTCCCCAAACTCCGGTAACACTGCTCGGATTTCTCGAACCTGGATAGGAGATAGCTGCTGGGACATTGCTACACCTTCCACTGAGGTGTCAGTCAGAGTCTCACTGAGGAGATCAGTCACCAGATCACCCTCAGATTCCTCCTGCAATCCACTGCAAATGCTCAGCACATGGGCCTCCCTATCATGGTAAGGTTTCATCATGTTAACATAGTACAGTTTGTGCCCCTGCCTCCTGTCTAGCAGTTCCACCATGTAGTTAACATCACTTACCTTTCTTATCACCTTATAGGGTCCCTCCCAAGCTGCTTCCAGTGTGTTGTGTCTCACAGGAATGATAACCATTACCTGCTGCCCCACAACATACTCTCTAGCTCGAGCATTTCTTTTGTTGGGTTTCTGCCTGGTTGTCCTGGGCCAAGCCCATGAGTTCCCTGAGTCTTGCCCTGCGGTTTAGGACATATTCCAAAACAGACTCCTTGTAAGGTTCACACTCACCTTCCCACTCATCACAAATTAAATCTAGAGGTCCCCTCACCCTATGCCCATACAACAACTGAAAAGGTGAAAACCATGTGGATTCCTGGGGAACCTCTCTGTAAGAAAACAACAGATGGGGAAAATATTTGTCCCACTCCCTCTTAAACTGGTCTGCAAAAGGAGTGGTTTTCAGGTGCTTCACCACACAGGACTTCCACAGGCAAGCCAGCAGGTCTGACATGAAATTGACACCTCTGTCAACCAGTATTTCTTTTGGGAAACCTACCCTGCTGAAAATCTCTGACAAAGCATTTGCCACCTTTTCTTCATAGCTTCATAGGTAGGTACTAAGCTATTGGCCCTAGGGCCTATATAAGCCTAGCCAAAAAGATATCCTGGCTTTTGCCACCCAAGAAAAATATTTTCCTGTGCTCTTGTCGAGCAGAGCCACAGAAGTGATCCCCGGGGTTAATTTCTTATCTCCCATCCAATCATCAAGATTTTTCTTGAAGAGTGCTAATGAGCATGTAGCTCAGAGGGATTGGGATTTATTTAAGTGGAGCATGTCCAACAGCTCTGGATTTGACATAACTTTGCATGTTAGGCAGAGACTGCCGCTGAGTAGGCGATATGCGACAGAGTAAAGCTGGAGTTTTTTGAAACGGTCTGCGTAGGGCATCTGTTTGAGGTCAGTAATCCTCTTTGTGAGGTATTTCTGCAGCCTTTCTAGTTGTCGTAGATGTCTTGTGAGGTACATACCAAAAGGGGCGTTGTACTCTATAACGGGTCTAATGAGTGATCAGTAGAGGGGAACAATGACCTTTTTTTTCCTGGATGAAAAACCTTTTGTGATGAGGTATGCCATGTAGAAGATTTCCTGACTACTGTGGCGATGTGATCATCAAAGGAGAGACTACTATCCACCTGTATCCCTAGGTCTCTTATCACACTTTCAGTGTTAAGTAGACTACTGCCTATGTGGTAGTTCACGGGTACAGATTTTTTTATCAAAAGGGATGACAATGCACTTTTTGGCATTGAGCTTGAGGCCATGGCTTTGACACCAGGCATCTGTCTCAGTAAGCCCCTTTTGTAGGATGTCCACATTGTTAGGAGTTTTGATTATGGCTCTTAGTTTGCAGTCATCTGCGAACTTCATTAGCCAAAGACCTTCTGTATTAGCCTGTACTTCTGAGAAGTAGATACCAAACAAGAGAGGACCCAGGACTGAACCCTGCGGTACTCCACTTGTCACTGGTCAGAAGTCGGATTTGGAGTCTGCTACTTTCACAGTGTAGGTTCTGTCAGTGAGCCAGTTGGCAACCCATCTTGTGACATAGGGATTTATACCTAGTTTAGTGAGTTTATCTATAATTCCAGAGTGTGGATTATGTTGAAAGCCTTGGGGAGCTCTAGATAGACTGTGTGAACCACATTACCCACAGCTACGGCTTTGGTGACCACTTCAAAGGTGTCTGTTAGGTTTAGGAGACATGATCTGCCTTTTATAAACCCAAACTGGGTGGGGTCCAGAGATTGGAGATTACCAATGTCATTGTTTAGAAGTTCCATGATGATACGTTCCATAGCCTTGCAAATCAGGCTCGTCAGGCTAATGGGGCGGTATTTCCCAGGGTCCATGGTGGCTCCCCCTTTGTGGAGTGGGATAACCATTGCTGTGTGCCATTCAGTGGGCACAAAGCCTGAGGTGAGGCTATGATTGAACATGGTACATAAGTGAGGTGCCAGTTCATTCTGTAGTTTGTGTGGAATGCAGCCTGGGATGATGTCATGTCCCATGGATGCCGTGTTCTTGGCTTTGGAGAGTGTGATTTTTACCGGTGTAGCCCTTATTAAAGGAACTTTGCATTCTTCCAGTATAGAGATGGGCCCTTTAGGGGGTAAGAGAGGGGTAAAGTTAACACTGAACCTATCTGCCAGGATGTTGCAATATCAGTTGGGTCTGTATATTTAGTGCCATTGTGCTGTAACTCAGAGCAGATCTGAGTGTTGCCATTGAGATTCTTGACAGCTATAGAATGTTTTGTGGTTGTCTTTAGAATCAGTGGTGATTTTGTTTTCGTAACCAGCTTTGGAGGATTTTATGAGGGATATTAGCTTTTTACTGAGGCTGACCAGGGAGTTCCTCCAATCATGGGATTTTACTTTTTTTTACAACAGTTTCTCTCTTCTGTTGTAGAGTTTGTTTATGGCAGGGGACCACCAGATTGGCTTCCTTTATTTGGAGGATAGCATCTTGGTTCTGTTAGGCATTTCACAATCCATGCACTCATGTAAGGGCTTATAAAGTGCATTTGTACCTCTGTTGTCTATCTGCATGGGTATCTGCATGGGTGTCGTGAAGTTTCCACTTCTGCCTTAAGAAACATGAAGTGGGCTTTGGAGAAAATTTTTACAGTGGTTTCCCTAATGGGGATGGGGCGGGATGTGGATGTCTAGGGTAATTAGCTTGTGGTCAGATCTGACCAATGAGGAATTGACCTCTGGTGTGGAACACCGGTTGCCCATGTTGGGAATGACTAGGTCTAGGATATTGCTGCCCCTGGTGGGGATGTAGATAAGTTGATCCAAGGTATTGGGATTTATGAATTCATAAAACATTGAGCAAAAGAGTTGGTACATGAGTAGATTTCCCAGTTAATGGTGTGGTAGTTGAATTCACCCATTATTAGAGTGTTAGGTTGTACCCTAATATTTTCTAGTGTCTCAAGAAATGAGGAGTGGGAATCCTGGGGCATGGTGGGGAATATGTAGCAAGCAACAATTTGGATTGCAGTCTTGCCCAGAGTTAGTTGCACTTGGATAATCTCGGATGCATTATGCTGAGCAATTAGCCTGGAGGTGTGCATATCCTTAATGAATATGGACATGCCTCTGCCTTTAATGTTTTGGTCCAGGTTTGGTGGCTGAAAGGTGTGGTATGAATTATAGCCTGGTAATGCAGAGGTGCTCTCTGGAGCCTTGAACCAGGACTCGGTCACTGCACAGATGTTGATATTCTCCATTTTAAGGAGAGCCTAAATGGAGGACAGAGCCACTGCCTCAGGGTATCATGTAGCATAATCCACTACCACTAGGATATACTTTTTCCCTGTGGAACTTGGGGTACTCAGAGGCCCCACAATATCCATAGCTACCATCTGAAATGGCTCCTCAATCACAGGTAAAGGCATCAAATGAGCTCTCACCTTGTCTACCTTTTGGCACTGCTCATAGATCCTGCAGTACCCTGTTACATCTCTGGAAATTTCAGGCCAACAGAAGTTCTGCATAATACGTCTCTTTGTACGTTTTATGCCCATATGACCTGCAAAGGGAATATCATGGGCTATGGCTAGAAGTGCCAGAACTGCTGTACCCTCTCACCTTCTAGCCCTCCCTCAGGGGTCCACTCTCTATATAGTAACCTTTTGTCCCAGTATAGAGATTTCCCCTTCCCTTGAGAATCAGGTCCCTCACTAGCTACCTGCCTCAGGCCTTGCAATGTAGGGTCTGAGACCTGAGCCTGTCTCAATTCTCTCTTTGTAACCCTTTCAAGCTCCCCTTTGACAGGAAGTCTGGCATCCTCTGACAGTGGTACCTCACTGTCAGCCTGGGTACTACTACTCACCTCTACCTTTGCAGTCCCTCTGTCCAAGGGAACATCAGCACCCACAAGCCACTGTGGCTTACCTTCAGTTTCACTGCTACAGTGTAGCTCCCTCCCTGAAGTAACCACCTCACCAGTCCTGGCTGCAAGTATGCAGTCTGTCTTCATCTCCCCCAGGCTACCAGACTGACATGCTTGTCTCCTAGCCTGACTGCGTGTAACTGCATAAGCACATGGTACTGCTGCATCCAAATCCTACACTAGCAGGACATCTGCAGGATGGTAGTTTGGTACCCCTGTTGTCTCAAGACAACCAACTATTGGCAGTTTGCCTTCCCCACTTACTGGCTCTCTCACCTTTTATTCCCCACCTTGCCTCCATGGACATCTGTATGCCACATGGGCCCACTGGTTGCATTCAAAACATTTAATCCTAGGTCCTGGACATGTACCTGGATTAGTGGGTTCCCCTACTACTGACTGATTCTGCTGGGGCAGTCTGTGCTGCCCACCATGGGTTCCTTTAGCCCTATGAGCAGTACTGGGGGTCCCTTTCCTGTGCAGGGATGCCCTGCTTGCTAGGTATAGGTCTCCTTTCTTCCCCAGCTCCTCTGAAGTAGCACATTGTCTATCACCTAACCAGATCCTCATGTCCTCAGGCAAAGTGCTAAGGGCTTGTTCCCTCACCAAAAGATCTGCCAGCCCTTTAAAAGTGGTGACCTGACATCCACTCACCCACCTATGAAAATAAGTGCTCAGTTCAGCAACATATTCACACACTTTCATCTGCCTTGTGTCTATGCTCACAAAACGTTTTCATATAAGTTTCAGGTGTTAGCTTAAAACATTCTAACAAGTGATTTTTAACAGCAGTATAATCAAAATATTTACAATCAGCAAGATTAGACAACACAATTACAGCTTTACCATGGAGTAAGGGGGTCAGGAATCATACCCAGAGTCTTTGGTTAACATCATACTGTTTACATACCCTCTCAAACATATGAATGAAACTATTAAACTTATCCCTCTCTTTAAACTGCTGAAGAAATTTACTGATTGTTTGTGCTTCTGGGGTCCAGTTACTCCCTTCCCCATTACCTCCATGGCTCTGGCGAAGAGTCAGAATCTCCTTCTTATCCTGCCTCTGCCTCTCCTTTTCTTCAGCTTTCAGGCATAGCAGTTTCTCATTCTCCTCAGCCTGCAGATGTCTCAGTTGCTTATATTTCCAAATGCCTGGCCTCCAACTCAAGTCTCTTTAGCTCCAGATGGATTTTTAAGTCCTCTGCAGAAAGGTTGAGCTGTCCATTCTCAGAGGGTGGTACATCTCCACTGTCAGTCTCCTCCTGGTTGCTGTTTTCTGATGCAGGTGTGACCAAAGCTGCAATCATGACTGCCTTAGTCAGGTTTCCATGCACCAGTCCCCTAGCCAGGCACATTTCAGCCAACTGGCTCCTTGTCAGCTTTCCTTACTCTTCTGCTGACATGCTGCCTGCTCTCCCTGACTAACTAAGCTAACAAGAGAAATAAAACAATTGTGATCTGAACTCTGAATACTCACTGCATGGCTGATTTAGAGTATAAAACACCTTCAATGATCACTGTACACAAGCTACTGGAATTCACTCTACCCACACCACTATAAGCCAATTAGATTTGACAGCCAATTAATATGTGGTGTGGATATTCCACCACTGCCAAACAATTAATATGTGACACCTGTACACTAGCCCAACAATCAAGGAGCCTCAATCCTCACCACTAACACCAGTGAGGGGTGTCCATATTGGGAAAGGATAATAAACACACACAGTAAAGTACAATTTCCTTAAGTGCACACAGAGATCACAGTCAGTCTGGGGCTGGTTTCTCCCTTTCTCTCCAGGTCCCCAATAAGACTCCCCACTGGCACAGCTCTAGGGTCCAGATGTCAGCCTAGTGGGCAAGCTAAAACCTCCAGCACCCTCTTTGTCCAACTAGTGCTTTGTGTCCCTGCTCAAGAAGCTGACACACACACACACACACACACACACACACACACACACACACACACACACACACACACACACACACACACACTTTGAGATAAGAGTTTATACAACAATACAGACACTCCTGGGGAAGGATGGCACACAGGTTCTCCAGCTGTGCCTCTTTTACCCAGACTACATGGTAGAAATCACTGCCACCACCCAGCTAATATTTATCAGCTACTCAAAGGTTTTTATGAAGGGTGTCCAATTATTACTGTGCAATATTATTATCCAAATGGTAAGTGTGACTGAACAGTCAAGGCTTATTAGAGTGACTTGATACAGTATCACTATATACATGAAATGTATACTTAGAGCTTAAATTATTTCTACACAAAGCAGCCACAGTTGAAAGGTTTAAAAAATATTTAATAATAAATAATAAAAACACATGACAACACTTCTTACTACACAGTGCTAGTCAAGAGTTCAGAGATCACAGAGAAATACTTAAAATAATACGGTAGAAAAGTCCTGACATCACAGAAAACAAACTAGTCTAATCTTATTGTTTCCTAGCTACATCTAAGAGAAAACACAGTTCTAAATAATTTACATCTAGAGCAAAGCAGTGCTGGTGATGTAGGACGTTCTCAAGACAAAATGCTCAGAGCTCTCTGATTCTCTCTCTTTAAATTGATAACACAGAGCTGCTTCACATGACATCATTTTTCATACTTCTCTGGTCTTCCCAGGCTAACAGAAACTACATTTATGTTCTTTACATCTGGTCAGAAACGACAGCAATAAAGGAAATTTATACATGCAAATTCTAGCCATTAACTCTGGTCTTAAAACAATAGGTAGGATGCCTATCTCTAGCGTCTAGATCATATTATCGTATGATGTAAATAGCGAACACTATTTCATTGTACCAATAATATCGAAACAACAAAATATTGAACAAACAGAACAGCTAATTTTTTCCTGGGGAAAAAATTTGCTGCTCCGTAAAAAAAAAAAAAAAACTTAAACACAAATTTAAGTGGGGGGCTGTGCCCCCCACTTAAATATACCAACTTCGAGATCGCACCATAGTGGAGGAAATGGCAAAGTCCCGAAGACAGCCCACTGATTTTTTTCCTGGGAAAAAAATTCGATGTTCCGTGACTTCTCTATTTTGCCATTTCGACAGTATTGGGTCGACTAAATAGCATTCACTATTTAGTCCATTCGATGGTGTCATATAGACTCTACCTCTAGACATATCAGCTCTGAATTTTAACATCATAGACAGTCATGAAATGCTTGACTTAGCTTTCTTACAGCAGAGTGCACTGTTACATTTTTGCAATTCAATATCCAATGCAGTCTTTTCATATTTAAGAGAACAAGGCTGTGGCTTACATTAATATTTGCAAATGACAGAATTATCTACAAAATTCTATCTGGCTTGGCTGGCAGCCTTCACCTGTCTTCACATTTTTTTTAAGCATTCCAAACATGTTTCATACTTATTTTCCTCTTGTATAGTAGGGAGTATTGGCATAATCTTGTACAAATTAATACAGCTAAGCATATGTAAGAGAAAATAAAGAAAACAAAACTGAGTTATTTGCTTACACAGGAATACAGATATGTATAAATAAATATGTATACAGGTAGAGACATTGATAAATAATGATGGTCCTATGTCTTTTAATTATAGCTGAGGAAGGAATACAATATAACCACCAGCAACAAAAGAGAAGAGTAAAAGTCTTGTTGAATCTTCTGCTAAGTATAACTGAAGTCCAAGAGGGTTCTGTCTTATTAGTTTGTAATATATATAAGAAGCATGCAAAAATATTTTAAATCATTATATTACTATAATAAATAATTGAGAAATATGCAAGTTTACAACTCCTGTATGCTTTTTACAACTTTTGCCTGTATTGGTAATAAGAAAGTAATTTTTATAGCTTTGCAGATGAAAAAATGCAAATGAAACCATTACAGTTCAACATAATGTTACTGCTTTTAACCTGAATAATCACAAAGGGTATTTTTAGTAATGTGCAGAATGTATTAAATGTACATAACTTGAGAGATGCACACACTCCTTCAAGTAGTCACAAGCCCTTGCCACTTGAATTCATCTGAAGTGTGCATAAGCACTATTCATATCATTCTTCCCAAGTACAAAAGCACTTCCCAAACCACTGCTCCCGCTGTATGGAGAAGCACTTCATATACAACAGTTTTACTTCAATACAGATTTTACTGCAATAAGTCTTCAGTGAATGAAATGGCATGTAAATATTATTGTGTGGATTTATTGAGCCTTTTCCATTTTGTCTCAACACCACAGTTTTTCTCTGAATTTCTTATTTTTAATTATTAATATTGTTTTGTTTCTTCTGTTTATTTTTTATATATTTTTTATATTTTTAAAAACAAGCAACACTTCAAACGAAGCAAAAACCAAGAACATAAAATAAAAAATCCATTCTCCCTATGCTTAAGACTAAAGCAACTAAGATATGAACGTTTCACATTTTTGTACATAAAAAGGTCTTGCACATTTTTAAGATCTGTGTTTGAGTTTAATTCAAGTACAAATTTAATTTTTCAACATCTTTCAGCAAAAAGTATTTTTGACATAGTATACATTTTAGATTTTGAGTAGATAATATTTGTACTATACAGTTTGTTTAAATTTAAATGTGCTGTGATGATGTCATTGAATGTTGATTGCCTGGGTAACAGAATTTCATGTTATGTAAATGTTGTTTGTGCTGCCCAACAGTACTCTGATGGAGCAATTGCTATGGTGAAAGCACTTAGTCATTGGGATTCTGCATTGTGTCCCATTAAACCAGTGTTTCCATGTATAAGTTTGGATTTTTTATTTTATTTTTAGAGTCAAAGAGCAGGACAGGCATGTACCATCCAGCCTAGTGAAAGATCCTCCTCTGACAATCTGAGGACATCCTCGCAGTGTTGGAGTAGAGGCATCAGTCCTAAAGGCAATCTAGCACATGGCAGCCTGGCAAGCCTTACAAAAGGGAGGCTCCAGGGCTTGGTAGAGGATGTACTGGTGGATGTAGTGGACAGGAGAATTTACCTAATCAAAGCTTCCCTTCAGTGTATACAAGACATGCTCTTTCAGTTGTTGCCAACCACAGCAGCAACACAGGTCCCTACCCCCTCAACATCAGGGTCACCCACTGCAACACCATTTGGCAGTGGTTTCATTTGAAGCTCTGTGGAATCAGAATTCAGCTGGCACTTACACAAACCTTGTTCCCTTATCCTTTCTCCTACACCTTCTTACCTGTTTCCCACCCAAACTACCCTCTCATATAAAACTGTTTTAAAAAAAGGTGGTCTATCCCCAGCAAAAACAAAGTGCTCATCCTCTCCCACCTCCTCCAGCATAAACCTTCTTGATGTTTCCAGCTTTGTTATATCTCCCCTTTTTTCAGTCTTTCCTATTTTACCCCTTTGTATTCTTTAATGAAACCATCAGGGTCTCCACAAAAGGATACCCTTATATAAACAATATAAACACCTTTTCTTTAAAAAAAAAAAAATATATATATATATATATATAAGTGTTGCACAGTCTACATCTTTTCTTAAATATTTTAAGTACAACTGTGCTCAACTGAACTTGCATGAGATATGCAAAAAAATTATATGAAACTTTAAGCTTTTGCAAAGTAATTTGCAACTTTGTGATGCAGAACTTTATACAACTTACTTACTTGCTATAAAGTGGTATGTTTTTAAAATAGACTTTGCTTTTCTGTATTCATTGCAAATTACTTTCACTGACCTTATTTGCATATCCACGAAGCGCTGTTATTTGCAGATAACAGTAAGTTATTTGCTAAGCCCAGGACTATGAATACTGACCCTTATTTTTCAGGCCAGTGTTTTTTTTTTCCATAACTATAACAGTAAAATGATACAATGATATATTTTGGAACTTTCTGATTTTGGTATCTTTCCTAATGTGACCTACATCCTGGTAATATTTTCTCATTATAAAATATTACATTTCTGCAACTTTAACTGAAAGTTTACAGCTCTGAATCAACTTGCATCATCACCATTTCTGTTACTGTATAGTTCCAGCCCATAAGATCATCTTTTTATGATGCACATAGTCATTAAGTATGTTCCCTTGTATGAAAATTCTCTGAAATTGTGTATGAAAATTCTCTGCAGATAATTATGACACATATTTTACTTTGTAGCATTTACATCTAATACAAGCTGGTAACCTTTATTTAATCACAGAGATGTTATTTTAACCCTTGCACTCTTTGAGTTCATTACTGTACATTCCAAGACCCCCCCTAACATATAAAGACTAAATGTTACTGTAACAAAAATATAGTTCACAAGTCATTACAAAAATTATGATGGCCAAGTACAAATGATTTAAAGTTTGGCACCTTTGCAAAGCCTCTAAGAAGTCATAGTTAAACAATTGTTACCTCATATTTAGATAAGTTGTAACAGTTGCTGTAAAGACTGCTAAGCCCACATTTTATAAGTCACAAAACTGATTCTTTCTTAGCAATTGACATCAAACCTGGATTAACAACATTTTTGCAAAGGTTGTTAAGTACAGTTATTGTACTTTACAGGAGCAATCCACATTTAACAGTCCTTCTCTCACTTGGATTACAGAACTTTCTGTGAAGGCTGAGAAGTCAAGTCACTATAATTAAAATCAGTGATATGCCCTTGACAATTAAAAAACTGCTGAGTGAAGATGATATATATTTTTGTCAGAAAAAAACACTGAAATCAAACTGTTTCATTCTTCTCTGTCATCTCACTGTACTTGAAATATCCTTTGATAACATTTTGCTTCCTCCCTGATGGTCCTCTTTGCTACTGATTTATTATCCTCACCTGACAACTGGCTTCAGTTTAACTTTCATTCTAACTCCAACATGCTTGTATTCAATCTTCCTTCTAAACTTCCACTTAAAATCTGCAATTAACACTGGTCCCATCCTTGTTAAAATCTTTGGTAAATAATGATCTCACATCTTTAAATCTTAGACCTATATTTTTAACAGTTTCCTGACCTCAGGCATGATTCTGTTGAATGCAATACAGCTATTACCTTAAAGTTTACTAAACAATTCTAATCCCTTATACATAGAGCACAACTATCCCATCACTAGTCTTTCCCCAAGTGCCAAAATACTTGCATCATTTATCTACAAATTCCTTTGATATCCACTAGAAAACTACACCCTAAATTCAGTTCTGTACAGCGTTAGACACAGATTTAAGGCTAATATGACAGCATTTCAGGCAGCCAATTTTACTTTCTCAGATATGGATGATACCTTCCATATAGTATCACATACGATGATTTAATATGGTATTCAGTGCAGTAGACCATTATCTGTTAATCCAACTACTCAGCATTGGATCCTTCTTTGACTCTGACAAATATTTCAAAAACTATATTACTATATACCTTATTAGACTTAATTATGATTTTTTTCAAGTCTGTCAATCAATGTTATATTCTGGAGGCCCTCAGATTCACTTCTATTTTCTGTGTTTATAAATAATTAATTTTCTAATATGAAAGAACTCATACCATCCTATATTCATATGGTCTCTTGTTAATTAAAGGTTCTTTCAATTGTACTTATCATAATCCTTAAATTATTATTAGTTTTTATATCTGGGTCATTAATCAAATGCTGTCGGATAACAACATTAAACAATCTCATCAATTTTTGCCACTATGAAAATAAAAACAAAACAGTCCTGGACTAAGTGCCCCTCAGAGAAAATACGTAGATCCAGAAAAAAACACAAGAGGCAACACCACAGCGAACAACAGAAACTCCACGTAGATTTAATGAATCCAATGTAGCAAAACAGTGAGCACTTTCACGTTATAAAAATGTTTCATCAGACTTTCATATGCAGACATCCTCCATTACATTTAAATAGTTACAGCATTTCATTATCATCCAATCAATTTAATTAAAACAATTATATCACATTCATTATTAAAAACCTATCTAGTCATAAAAACTATCCATATAATTTATTCACAAATTCATATAGAATGTAGAAACATATATAGCTATGTAAATATATTAAATATAAAAAACATTAATAAAAAATACATTAAATAAAAAAACAATTCAAATGCCTAATGTGCATATGACCTTGCTGCTAGAAATGGTTTAAGTGTTACTTTTTCATTTAGACCATTCAACCTGTGTGCTTGCAGGCGTATGATCCACTTGTTTTCTTGCCCCTCAGTGAAGTTTTTAATATTCCCTGTCCTACCAGTCTTTCTAATTAGCTCTAATGCTCTAAATCTAAACTTATGTGTCATACCATAGTTCAACACATGTCTAGCCAGTGCATTTTTTCTCATCTTCTTTATTGATGGCATACAAATGTTCCCTCACTCTCTCCCTGAGGGTTCTATTTCTCTTGCCTACATAAAAGGATTTACATGTCTGACACTGTGCCAGGTATACCATACCCCTTGTTCTACAATCAGCATAGTGATTAAAAACATATTCTTGTCCAGTATCTGGATGGACAAACTTATTATCGCCTGCCATATACATGCATTGATTACAACTTCTGCAGGTGAATGTCCCTCTCCTATCCGACTGTACTTCATTCAAAGTTCTACCTTCTTCATAACATAGTAACATCTTAAGAGACTTAGTATTCCTGTATGTGTACCTTGGTCTTATTCCCACTATTGTTGAAATTCTTCCATCAACACTTTGCAGTCTTCAATTTTTATCTGTTATGTTTCTAACCTTAACATTCTTTATGTAAATGGGATTATTACTCTAACCGTACTAGTACCTTCCATCATTCTCATCCCCACTATTTATCATAGTATCACTCCTACCAAAAAATGGTCTCCCTTTCCTCCTTCTCTGTATTTCATTACCATTCATAGTCTTTTCTATTTCATTTGCACTATAGCCTTGATGTTTGAAGTTATTCACTAACATCCTGTGTGTCTCTTGGTAGGCCGCATCATGGCTAGTTAGCCTTGATACCCTAAGAGCTTGACCTTTAATTATATTGGGGTAAACATATGCAGGGTGCATACTACTATGGTGTAACAGACTATTCTTTCAGGTTCATAGGTTCATAGGTTGGTACTAGGCTATTAGCCCTAGGGGGGCCCTAGCCCTAACCATAACAATTCCCTGGCTATTTCTTCCCACATTATTTACTTTCCTGTGAATTTCCTAAACATATTTGTATGTATGCCATCTTCCTTCTTAGTCAGCTGTACATCCAAGAACTGTAGCTCTGTGTAGGAACTATTACATTCAAAGAACAGGAAATCTGTCGTCCTGTTTATATAAAGTACAAAATCTAATTGTTGTCTAGTCCCTTTCCACATGAGGAAGATGTCATCCACAAAATGCCTGTAATACTTGATATAATCACCAAAACCTGTGTTACCTAACACATAAGTGCTCTCCCAATATGCCAACACCAAACTAGCATATGAGTTCGCACACTGGGTACCCATGGCCACCCCTTTTGTTTCTAGGTAGTATTCCTTATCATACATGAATATATTATTGCTCAAGACAATGTCTAAAAGCAGCATGTATCTCATAATTAAATCCCTGGAGACCCCTTTTTCTATCAACAGTAGCCTCACATAGTCCATACCAGTGATATTCGGTATGGACGTAAAAAGAGAAACAACATCCAATGTTACCAATAAATCATTGTCAAACTCAGCATTGGAAAACACATGGTTAGCATAACTCTCCAGAAATTGTTGCTTATCCTTAATTACTGATGCTATGTCATCCACTATGTGTCTAAACTGCTTCTCTAAATAAATGGAGAGAGGTTCAGTGAGCCACCCCCTCCCCGAGACAATAGGTCTCATCTTAGGGTCAGTCAAACTCTTATGAACTTTAGGCAATCCCCTAAAAATCAGAACGACTGGTTTTTCAACCAAAAAGTATTTATAAAGATCAGCATCTATCATTCCACATAGCAATAGGTCATACAACTCACTATGTACATTTTTAATGTTCTTAGCTAACAATGATAAGTCTAACTTTTTATATGTCTCACCATCTGTTAACAACAATCATATTTTACCTACATAGAAATCATTATCCAGCACTATCACAGCCCCATCTTTATCTGCTCGTCTAATAACAATTTCATCATTCTCTTGTAAATCCTTTAATGCTTGGAATTCGCCTCTAGTTAAATTAAAAAAATCAGGTCTAGCCTGTGATAAAGACAGCTGCATTAAATCATACTCACATGCCTTTTCAAATGCATCTAAAAGTGGCTGCATTTGTGGTGCAAAAATGGATGGTTTTCTAAAAGTATTATTTTCATTACTAACATTCTGGCCAAACATCATTTTCAAAGCAACATTCCTGGTAAACACCTCAATGTCCAAAATACCATCCATTAAATCCGTATTTCTAGATGGTATAAATGAAAGACCCTTATTTAATAAGGATCTCTCACTATCAGACAGTACAATACAAATTTGCTTCTGTACAGCGTTAGACACAGATTTAAGGCTAATATGATAGCATTTCAGGCTACCAATTTTACTTTCTCAGATATGGATGATGCCCTCCACATAGTATCACATACGATGACTTAATATGGTATTCAGTGCAGTAGACCGTTATCTGTTAATCCAGCTTCCTAGCATTGGATCCTTCTTTGACTTTGACAAATGTTTCAAAAACTATATTACTATATACCTTATTAGACTTAATTATGATTTTTTTTAAGTCTGTAAATCAATGTTATATTATAATCAATGTTATATAATATTATATATTATATTCTGGAGGCCCTCAAGGATCCATGCAAGATTCACTTCTATTTTCTCTGTTTATAAATAATTAACTTTCTAATATGAAAGAACTCGTACCATCCTCTATTCAAATGGTCTCTTGTTAATTAAAGGTTCTTTTAACTGTACTTATCATAATCCTTAAATTATTATTAGTTTTTATATCTGGGTCATTAAACAGATGCTGTCAGATAACAACATTAAAACAATCTCATCAATTTTTGCCACTACTCAAAAGCTTTCCTTAGCCTCCCTGTTGAAAACTATTGACCCCTGGGGTTCTATAGTTATTGAAGCTAACTCATACAGATACCGGGTCATTTACCTAAATTATATTCTTGACTTACATGCATGATAAAGTCATCATTAAACTTAAACTGACATGCAGCACATAAAATATATTTGTTCCACTTGCTAAAACTTCAATTGTAAGAACACTGACCTCCCCAAATTGTGGTCACTCGGTCTTTAGTTACACTTAAAAGCACACTCTACATCAATATTGCAGAAAGTTATAAAAACAAGTTGTTGATTTATTGCTTTTACTGATGTATGTATTCAAGCTGTACTCTTAGCACCATGGACATCCTTCCTACTATTTGTATTGCTATCTTTCTTTTATCTTGTATGCTATATAAACGTTTCCATTCACCGATTCCCGTTTACCGTTTTCAGTCAATCTCTTACTTGCCAGTGTCATTTCAAACACATTTCCTTAGCAGACTACCATTAAATCATTGTTGCAGATAGAAAATGAGTTTCTCCAGATTTGATCCTGCATTTACAAACTCTATCTAAAGTCATAGAAACCCTAAGCATCCTGCATCTGTTTTAAAAATCCATACTTAATGACTTAACTGTCTCGTTTCAATGCATTTGCATTCACTTTTTTTTTTAGTTAATGTTTGAATTTACTGATAAGGCTATGTACTCCACATGAGATCATTATTAATCCTATTTCACAAATGCAAGGATTGATAAACATGGTCCCCATAATATGCAATAAACTTAAGCTTGAAAAGTTACAATGAATCTGCTTAATGCACTTCTAATGGAAGTATATTCCAACTTTCACAAATTCTATAAAACAATTCCTTCCTAGCCTACAAACTCTTTTCTCTAAGAAAAATAAAAACAAAAAACGCCATTATGCCAACTGTCTAGGACATAGAATACACACTACAGCTTCAGTTTCTTATAGATTCATAGATTGTTACTAGCCTAATGACTGGAGGGGCCTTTTTATAAGCCTCGCCATATTTTTTTTTCTGAAAGAGTAATGACATCCTACATTAAAATAGGACATTGAGGCTCTGGCATTTATAATCTACCTCTTTCCATAAGGGACATGGGTGCTAGGTCCAATATAAATTTCCTATTCCTCATCCACTTGCACTATTTGCTGACACAGAGTTTCACTTCTGTAGCCAGTAGGATATCTGGTCTATAATGCATGGATTAAAATGTTGTTTCTCAAGTGATGTCAATATGCCATGAGAAACAGAATTAAAAATTTTATCAAGACCTAAAAAATGATATTAACAGGTATCCAAAACCTCCAATTGCCATAATAACATTGGAATAAAAAAACAATCTAGTTAGTTATACATGATCTCCCAAGGGTGTACCTTTGTAGTACTAATCCCCATTACCAAGTAGTCCCATAACTTTCATGACCTATACCAAACTCTTTTCAAATCACTTGTCAATGGTGCTGGTCAAATTTATTGGCTGATAATTGTCTACCTGCTTAGAATCACCTCCTTTATATATTGGCATTATAAATGTTTTCCATGCTGGAGGTAAAACATCCCTGTTTTAGAGATTTTTGAAATAAAGTAATACTTTCATCCTCTTGAAGTGCTCTATACCGTTGACAAAGCCATAACTGGCTCATCTAGTGCTTGGTGCAGGTCTCCAATCTTGTACCCCACTCCCTCGGCTCTCAAGATGAAAAAAGAACTGTAGCAAGCTGCTTTCCACATTTGTACATATGTAGCAAGCTGCTTGTTACAAATTATTACATATGAAGCAACAAAGTGAATTTATCTGTTTGCATTCAGAGATGCCAGGACAAATAATGGAGGAAATGCACTTCCCATCTGACTGGCATTTACTAATTGTGGTCCCAACACCTTTTGCCTGGAGTTTTTGCTCACTTCACTCCCTCCTCGTTATACTTTGGACTACTGAACTTCTTTTTTAAGCACTTTTATCTTCTCTCCCAATACCTCCTACTTTTTGTTTCTTTATTTCTCTAAAGCACCACTTACTTCCCACCTTTAATTAAGTTGTTAAGCCACTGTGCTATGTGATCTCAGACCAGTGCTGTTTAAATAGTGTTTTTAAATGCTACTATGTGCATTCTGCATATTTGTGTATATCATATCATTAATATTCTATAAATAATCATCACACAAAAGATTTATTTTTATATTTGTTTTCACATATATTGCTTTTGTCTGAGTTTAGGCTGTAGAACGTCTTCAGACCAATCTACTTAACATAATTTACAATTGTCAAATAAATAAATGAATGCACAAATGAGAAATAAACAAATTTATGAAACAATATCAGGTACTAGATTCATGAAAAGTCTTTACATGTCAACAAAAATGGCATATGTGACTTACGTGTGCTGCCAGTATACCTCCTCCCTCATCTTACTCTTCGTATTTTCTGCCAGGTTTATAGTCTGCTAGCTGTCTGGCAGCACAGCAGATCGAGTTATGGCAACATGCTTATGAGGACATATATCAGATTTTATACCCATATGCATGCTGTTGTGACCATAAGCAGGTCATTCTGCTAGTACAAAGAGTTCTGATTACTGAAAAAGCACAGATTTGCCCAGAGGCTCTCACTCAGCTAAATTAAATGACATTACATAAAAACAAAATATAATAGACAAACTCATTGCTCTGCACTCTTATTAGGACTCTAAACTTTAACTTTCTGCATCTCTGAAGGTGACATGATCTTTTAAAAAGCACTACAAATTATTTCCCCCTTGATATATTTCAAGAATGCTAATGCTGTTCACAACATTCGGCTCATTTATCAAATTGTATTTCCATCTGGTAAGATGCGATTTTAATGCTAGCCTCATCTGCATTTCTATTATTAGATGATTTTGAAATTACTCTTAATATACTGATTACTCATCCCCTCTGTTATTCAAATGAGCTACTTGGTGCATGCTAAAAGCCTTTTCATTCTGTTCTTGTGGATTCATTTCTGTATACACAGCAGCCTTTCTATTCAATTCCACACTGAGGCAATCTTGTTTACAGTATCATGTCCAGCTTTTCATAAAAAAGCAGTATAACAGGACAAGCACTGTAAAGAAAGAAAGAGGTGCGCAAAGTATAATAACAGAAGAAGAGCACTTCAAGTGTAATGAAATCTGGAAAACCTGTTACAATAGTGCCTGTTGTCAACACTACACCAAAAACAAACACAGACTGAGAAACATTGTGGTGCAACTTATGTTAGGCAATGTAATATATATAATAAACTGACCTTTAAATCATTTAATTTCTGGGTAAGGGAACATTTTACAAAGATATCCATCTTCTGTAACTTCTATAATTTTGCATTTTACACCATATTATAGTATCACTTCCATGGCTATACATAACACATTCAGTACCCACAGCATTACTGTTTTTTTTATCTTATTACCAAGGAATAAGGCACTGTTATTTTTCTGTTCCTTTAATTGTTTTTTAGTGTTTGCTATAAACACAAACATACTGTATTCCTATTCTTCTTTCACTTATTTGAATGAATTGTTATATTTTTATCCGTCTGCATAAAATGAGATTTACTCGCAGCTTACATTTGAAATGTACTGTAAATGCTCTAATAGCCACAAGCAAACTCTAAATGTGCAAGATAAAATATTCAGATTTCAGACTACACACCATTAATGAAGTATTAACTTCTTCTATATCATGTACTATGCTTCAATGAAACTGTAACTTACATAAAAAATTCAGAGGATGTAGCATGATTTAAAATAAAAGTAGACACGATGACAGAAACGTATAGTGGAGAGAATCAAGATTAGGAAAAGACAGATAAAGGCCTTGCAGTACCTCCGTCATAGGGGTATAATGTGCACAAGACATGGAGGGGCACAGATCTTACCATGAGAGATGTTTTGTTTTTACTGTGATTTAAGGTCACTGCTGTATAACATTTCATGACTTAAGTAAAGCACCCTTTAGACTATATCAAGTCATTGTACAAGAAAGCTTTTCTGAAAAAAAAAAAAGCACATAATATTCTTCGTTTTAACCATAGGATGGACTATTTTCTTATAGTTTGTTGCTTAGAAATGATTGCTTCTTATTTCCATTAATTTAAAATCTCCATATTCCTTGTTGACAGGCAAGAAACATAATAGGTAGCCTAAGCAGATCTGCTAAATATATTAAATTTGGGGTCATGAAATGCAAGCAACAGAATAAAATGCATGATCCAGCAAGCTCACATCAACTTCTGGAATATATCCTTGTTACAAATGACACAGTAGTGAATATATCTACTTCTAAGGTAGATAAAATGGTAATATCAATTGGTATAAGAATGGATAAGCCATGCAAAAGAATATAAGTCATCATAACACTAGACACAGGGAAATGACCAATAGACTTGACAAAGAAAATAAAGCCATCAAGACCACTTAATCAAATTCAGTTCTTAAAATGTCAGACTGAATGACAATGAGTTGGATGTCTTTGTGCAACACACCAAATTTTAAGGTTAATTATTAAGTTTGGGGTTCTAGTTAGTGTCAAGATAAGGATAAAGGTCAAAAATAAGATCAGAAGTAGGCGTAAGGCTAGTTTAGAGCTATGATTAGGGTTAAGCCTAGCACTAGGAGAAGGAATCGAGTTTTATTTAGGATTATGATTATTTCTGGTTTGGGGTTACCAGGTACAGGAAATGTTATGGTCTTATGGGGGTGGTAATAGTGTTTAAAATATGGATCTTCTTGGAGTTTGCTTGTTTGAATTAAATTTGTTGTTTATTGAGTTAATTTACAGTGTCAGTAATTACAAGTTATATTTTATTTAGTTTGTTAGTCAGCTGCCTTAGATACTGTAGTAATTCAGATGTAAGGTAGGTTAAGTAATACAAGTGGGGGTGAATCCAAGCATATAGTATGTATGCCACAATGAACAAAGTCATATTTAAGGGATACCATTTTGCAATAGTTATGACTGCTATTTTCTTGGTTGTAGATGTTATAAATATAGATAATTAATCTATGTAACTCATATAAAGTGCATTTTTATGACATTGCCTGATTTTCTCTCCTGCTTTACACAAAACTGTTCTATACCACTCAACATTGTCAAGTATCTATATCTAAAGCAATGAATATAAATGGAATAAGTATTAACTGTACATAAACTAGCAAAGAATACAAATGATCCAAAGTGGTGTATGTTTACTATTTAATTTATTTGTCTTGTTTGATATCTGTAAATGGTATTGATTAACAAAGGATCATTTTCAGGCATGAGCGGTAAAAAAAGCAAAATGCAAAGCAGAGTGATGCTGTTTGGAAACAAATTCTGAATACATAAATGTATCATAGGTGTAATATACGAGACATAGAATGCCGTACAAATAGGCAGCTACATTACAAATGAGGTCCACAAAAAAGGCATTCCCATATGCTATCTGATTATAATAAGCCTGGAAATACATAATTCAAATTACTGTATTAATATGTTGAAATGAAGCATTTAAATGTAAGGAAACAGATTGTATAAAATAGTAAATATTAGAATCCTCGGTGGAGCTACCTATGTGATCATTTCAAAACAAATCTAAAATATTCCCCAAATAAGTTCAGGATAACTGTTGGTACTATAAGCCCTACTGGATATACCAGTACAACACATACCTCTCACTTTCCTAGATTTTTGCCTCACATTTTTGGTCTTTTCTGCATAAAATTTCTGATTTTCAGGTAAATCACTAAGGATTAAAGTCACTAAATAATGACATACATTAGCGTTTCAAGCTTTATATCCTTTACAAAATGCGTGCTAACACAAATCCTGTTATTCTAGCAATGTTCTAAGTGTCTACTAGCAATATTTAAAAACCTGCCCCTATTTTGGTCCTTTGTCCTCCCATTATTTTAGTCATTGTCCAGATTTCTTGTGCTAAAAGGTTGAGAGCTATGGTGCAACAAAGCAATCTAATAGACACACTGTCAATTTAATGCTCCTAAGCTGTTAAGAATGGAAAACTACTACTGGATGTACTATGAATAATCATATCTGTAATTAATTATTAGTTGAGAAAGAAGTATATTATGTGCCCAGTACTGAAGAAACAGCTAATGTTTTTAAAGCACTATTTGTTACTGGTTATTTCCCAATATAATACTGACTTTGATTAGACTGTAATTGGAGCTAGAATGCAAAACCCAAATATAAGTAAGGGGTGCATGCAGACAGGAGCAGTGGAAAAGGATATACATTCCATATATGGCCTTCATCTAATGATAAACAAACTATGGTTCTAAGGGAGCTTGAGACAACTTGAACCCTATAGTATATCATAGAGATTTTGTCATTAACCCTCACTGGGAAATATTTAAAGGAAAATCCCACCCTCTCATACAGTTTAACTCAAGTCTTGGGTTTCTTTTCTCCCTATAATATGGTTCCAGTATTGTTTGGGTACCAGAAACCTGCTTATACTTTTTAAAACTTTTATTTCCTTGCATTGGAATCAAATGAAGGGAAAACCCACCTACATTTTTAAGCTTAAATTCTCGCATACTTTGCAGAGGAATTCTTCTCTGCCTGCATGACACATCATAGACACAAATAAATATGTAGTTTACTCTGTCAGGTACTGCTCTCAATCCTAAATGGGCAATTAATCCTGCTAATGTCAGGAACACAGCAACTGATATAAAAAAGGCAGAAAGCTGTGGAAATATTTTCCACTGTTTTTATTACAGGGAGGAGGAGGACTTAACTCTCCCCTTCCATAGTAAAACAAATCAATTGGATCAATCAGGGGGTTTAAAAGCAGTTGTCACCTCTTCAAGTTCTGACAAATTTATATACGCAGCATCACAGTATTGAAATGTAAGCTTTAAGTGTTGGTTATTATTAATAGTTTATATGTTAAGATGAAAAAGCACCCTCCTCAGCCTCGACAGGCAAATAAGACAACTTGTCAAACCCTCTAAGGGCTCCTTTGAGAGAAACTCAGCAAGGATAACCATAAGGCTTTTTACAGCTACATACGTAGGCTAAAAGGTAGGCCCCAAGTATGTGCAGAACTAGTGACCCATGCTATCACACACACTGACCCCACAGAGATAGCAAATCTGCTAGCAGATAGGTTTGGCAAAAATTTTGCTCCCTTATCCCCTCCTAACCTATCACAAAGCTTCCCCTAAGCTTCCCCCCACCCTACATATTTGAAGAGCAGGTCCTTAAAGCCTTGTCCAAGGAAAACAAAATAGTCTCTATGGGACCAGAGAACATCCCAGGCTGTCCTCTAAACAGGCTAAAACATGAACTAGCATCACCATTAAGTACTCTTTTCAATCACAGCCTAACCACAGGCTTTGCTCCTGTGGAATGGAGAACAGCAACAATTATTCCACTCCACAAAGGTTGCCTAGCAACAGACAAGGGGAATTACAGACCCATAAGCCTGACCAGCCTCATCTGTAAGGCCATGGAACGTATCATTATGGACCTCATAAATAAAGACATAGGTGACCTCCAAACCCTGGATCCTACTCAATTCGGCTTTGTCAAGGACAGATCCTGCCTGTTAAATCCGGTGGACTTCTTTGAAAATGTTACCAGGACCATTGACGAGGGCAAATCTGAGCACACAGCATACCTTATCTTGGCAAAGGCTTTCAACAGAATCCCACATTCAGGCATTACTAATAAACTTAGCAAAATGAATGTAAACCCTTTCGTTGTAAGATGGGTTGCCAACTGGCTCACAAACCAGGCACACACTATCAAAGTGGGTGACTCCACATCAACCAGCAGACCTGTTATTAGCAGGGTGCCACAGGGGTAAGTGCTGGATCCCCTACTGTTTGGTATGTACTTCTCAGAAGTTCAGGTCAAAACTAAGGGGTTGCGACTGACCAAGTTTGCAGATGACTGCAAAGTAGGCGCAATCATTGAATCCCCAAATGATGTCAGTATACTTCAGGAGGGTCTCACACAGCTCATCGACTGATGTATTAGTCACGGTTTCAAACTTGAATGAAAAGAAATGTACCATCATTCCCTTCAGCACAAACAATGTCCCTTCAGACTATCAAATCAACAAAAACACCCTAAGTACCCATGAAGTGGTAAGGGACCTGGGATCACAAGTTAACTGCAACCTTAACTTCAAACACTACATGTCTACTGTAGTAAGGAAGGCTTTTTACATAGCACACTTGATTAGTAAAGGCATCACCTTAAGAGCAAAAAGGTTATAACCCCTCTATACTCGGCACTAATCTGGCCAATAATTGAGTATAATGCCCTGTTCAGCATGTATGATACAAAGCACGTGCAACAACTGGAGAGACCTCAAAGGTTTCTAACAAAGAAGATCAAGGGGCTCCAGCATGTGCCTTACACACATGACTAATGTCCTGTCACTATACTCCATGTCATATAGACTTCTTGGGGTAGACTTATGCCTGGCCTACAGAGCAATCCAAGACCCAAACCTAATGAACTCGCTACATATCAGTAAATCAAACAAGATTAGGGCTTCCCATTCCAGGGATCTAAATATGGCTTGTGACTTAAATATGACATGCTGGAGGGACAGGTTTATCTCCCAGTACCTGCTGCATCTTTGGAACAGGCTACTAATTCATGTGAAACAGAGCACCTCTATGACACTGTTCAAGAGGAACCTGGACGAGGTGATGGGGCACTGTATTTTCTTACTGGGGATAGTGCCCACAACCCTCCTGGACATGGGCCGTCATCAGTAAATGCAGTCTTGGTTACTGACTAGCATTTTAATTGTACTACATTGGGATGAAAAGGCTAGGCTTAAAATGACCTCTGTGTCAATAACCTAGTAATCTCCTGTGATCCTATAAGATAACTTAAATGAAGTATCAAAGATTTCTGCAACATTTAGTGAATATATATATATATATATATATATATATATATATATATATATATATATATATATATATATATATATTATAGTCAGAAAATATTTTTTCTTGTAAAGTATTAACACATTTATCATTTTCAAGCCCCCCCCCACACACAAGACAGAACTGCAGAAAGAGAGACAAGTTGCAACCCTATCAACTAGGTGCACAGATAATGTTCTGAAAAAGGTCTTTTATGCTTTTTTTGTGACATCCTCCCAGAGGGGATGCATATCTGGTACACTCAGATCGACAGTAAGAGATTCCCACTGACTTTGAGTCAGACCTTACATTGTTAGAGTACATGAGCATTTTGTAGTCCACAAAGGAAACATGACCATTGATGGCAACTATAATATACATCTAAATTTACTTTAATGTATGTTTACTATGTGCTCTTGCATTATAAACATTAAGAAAAGGAAATCAGAAGTACATAACTATGTTTAAAAGCAAACCAGGTAAAAGACTCAGTAACCAGATAATGCATGAAAGGAAGACATCCATGAGAAACCACCACACAATTTATTTAATGCACATTAAGCGCTTTCATTCAAAATAAAAAGGACTTCATCAGAATACCAACCAACAGGCACTGAATGCTTTGATATTTGTCTAACCTAGTTAATCCAATAAACATCCAGTTAAAATAACTATGCAATTATCTAATTAAAGTTTAAAAACACACTGACTAAAATCATAATGAATAGAATGTTGTTGTTGTCCTTCGGCTTTTCCTGGTTAGGGGTCGCCACAGCAGAACTCCGGTCCGCTAATGATTGGCAGTAGATTTTCATGAACGCTGAGGTGCTAGTTCAACGTTCAACCTTCAATGAAGGCATGCCCATTTACGCATGTCTTTCAAATGCCCACCCAACCACAGGGAGGACATGCAGACTCCACACAGAAGGCACTCCCCGCACTCCAGCTGAGAATCGAATGGGAGAACCTCTTGCTGTGAGGCAACAACACTACCGCTGCACCACCACGGAACGATAATCATAATGAATAGAATATGAAGTATAATAAAATAATAGGCAAGACAAGTATCTATTCATACTTAAAAACATAATGAAAATAAGCATTGTTCATCTAAAAACATTGAGTAATAACATTATTTTATAAAGCAAAGGCTGCATTTAACTTGACAACACTACTAATGGAGACCATTTCATTCAGTCCTGGATAAACAGTGGCATTACACTTCAGATGCCACTTTAATTCTTTATAATCAAGAAAATCATCAGATGGATCCTTTTGTTGCCCCAAACTTACATGAGCAACAACATAAAATCTAAACAAATGATTCCATTGTTTTTTTATAGGTTTAAAAAGTATGTTGATTTCATCATGTTTTGAAATACTGTTACAAAGCTGGCAAATTCTTGACTTCAGAGAGCATTTTGTTTTACCAATATAAAAACATTTACAAGACTTGGACTGTGCCACATAAATGACACCTTTACTGTTGCAATAAAATCTCTGTTTCAATTTAATTTCCCAAAAATTCTCCAACCAAAAACTGAACCCTTCCAAAATATACCTGCATTGTCTACAATACCACACTTGATCATCCTGATATTAGTTACAGGAGGTTTTACTCTTTCAAGTAGTCCCTTGAAACAAATGTCGTTTTTATACACTATACAGGGTATATCACCTACAACTTCAGTATGTTATGCGTTTATACTAAACATGTTCCATTTTTTTTAACTATGGACCAAATGTTGTAGAAGTGGGTGTTGAAGGGCAGAATTAATGTTCTGTGAAATCTGTTGCACTCTTGCTCATTCCTCCTTCCTAAAATCTTAACCTGTACTGGGGTTACTACCCCCAATAATGGAGAAAAGAGCCCCAGTGATCTTTTTATTTCAACTTCTTTTAGAATATCCAACAAGAGTAACTCCAGATGCACAATACAGAGCGACAGCCCCAAACAGTGGTTTCATATTTGCACCCTCTTCTCTGCAGCAATGAGAACAAGGGCAAATAGTGGGACGAAAATAGAATTATTCATTTAAAGTCATGTACTTGTAAATATTAACCATGTTATTTATACTGGTAAACCCAGCAAAAGGAGTTTAATTGTAACCTTCCAAATATAGTTTCAGGCAGCAACTAAATTCTCAGAACCTGATTGGTTATTCCAGCATATCTGCAGAAGGCACTTTCATGCATGTGGGTAATGAATGAGACATTCTTTTAATGATTTGATTTTGGATAAGGTGTAGAACCAAATATTGGAATATAACAGAAGCTATATAGTTTGTTATGGCAATGCAACAGCACAGGAAGTATTTCACCTATTGCACTATGCATGAGATACATTTGGATAGAATCATTGTCTGCTAGACAACCTAAACTTATGCAGAATGTAGAGTAGTTATAGCAGAATGGCTGTCATCAACATTGATCACTGTGAGACTAATAACTCTGATAGCAGAGAAGAATCCAGTTAATATAAAAGCCGAAGCAACATTAGGCTTTATTTTTTATGCAAATGATACAATCTCTGTATTTATACACCTCCTCCCAGTGTAGTGAATTCAGTGTCTGCTAATGAAGCCAGAAATTAGACTATCAAGGAATGGTACATAGCTGTACCAGAGCACACTGCAGATACGGTAAAACTATCCAGTCCTTCTCAGAAACGATGAGATACTAGACAGGAGACATATGGGTGGTGTTTCATTTATCTCTGCAGATATTTTTATTTAGCCCTAATTCTTCAGTGCATATAATAATATGTCATGGAGCAGCTGGTATTACAAAAAACCCTGGAAAAATCGTTTGCTTTCACCATAACCTGTTGCATACTCTAGAATATAACTAAATGATTCCTTAACTTGGCATGTGTCACTTCCCTGTTACATTGTTTTATTCACTGTCTTCATTAGGCCTCAATCCTATAAAAAGCAATCCAAGCCTGAAATATTAGTTGACAGACTATATCAGCATAGTTGTAAATTGAATAATTTTATGACATTTGGAAATAAATATTAGATGTAGAACGCAGCAACATAATTATGCTTTACAGCAATGCTCATAGGAATTCAGTGCTCCTCTCTTTGAACAGGTGCAGCCTAGCCCCTGATCATATATCTAGCCCCTGCCTATACAGCTATCCTTATTGCTCATATATTTAAGTCATTCTTGGCCCTTTTTAATCTTTACAGGGAGATGCATTAGCTCCAAAACTATACTCTCCTATAACTTCCTTTCACTGCTGCTATGTTTTTTCTAATATCACTTACAATATTTATTGAAAAAATGTGTTGCCTACAAACAGCAGAATACCAGATACAGACTACCAGATTATAGCTTGCTTAGGTTTAAGTAAAGGATAGAGACCAATGTCACACTATACTTTCATACAGGCTGAGACTGAATACAGACCTAGAGTCTGAAGTACATTAAAGGCGCATTACTATGGCACATGCAGTAAGTATGGAGGAGTTAATGCAGCGGGAATAAGGAACAGGGAGGTATCAGTAAGTGGGAATTCATGACTTAATGAAGTTATGTGATTAGAAATATTGCACTGACATTTCACAGTTTTCAGGAGGTGCATTTTAGGCTGAGGATGCCATTTTGGGTAAGAGGATATGTCTTTCAGTGAGGTTTGTACGGATTTGCTGATTTTGAGATCTAGTACAGAAAAGCAGTGATTTGTGCATTGGAGTTCAGTTTGAGGGGCTTTTAATGAGGGTGTAAAATGTTCAAGGTTTCCAAGTTTGTAGGTCAGGGATTCTCATAATAGTTTCAAAATGAGTAGAGAAAACCTTATTTTTGTAGCAGTTTGAACAATTATGATCAAATGAGGTGGTCTGTCCTTTGTCTGACAGGAAGCCATTTTGCTTTTGTAGTTTTTTGCAATGATGTACTTCTTTTGGTGAGTGTGTGATGAACCTAAATATTTTATTGGTGTGTGTTTAAATGAGAGTATGACTTTGTTTTGAGGCAAACGCTATTAAAGGAAGGATGTATTTTAGTCGGGATAGTAAAATGCCTTTTCCTATTGCGATTTGGGATGGTTTTCAAAGAAAGAGGCGATTTTGTCAGTTTAGAAAAGTACTGGATTTATTTTCTTTCTTTCTTATATTGTTTTAGTGTAGAGAGAAGCTGAGAGAAGGCTCTAGGTAGAGTCCCATGTATTTAAATGAATTAGCAGTTCTGATAGTGACATTATTGTGGTCTGTGATTTTTTTTTGTTTTTGTTTTTAGTGTGGAGGCAGCTTAGGTTTTGATTTGTCCTAAAGAATACATTTTTTTGTTTTGAATGAAATGAGTATGTTTATTGTTAATGATCCATTGAATCAGATGGAGAAAGTTTAATTGAAGTTGTTTTTGTAAAGCTGTTAAAGATTTACTTGAGTGGTATAGTACCCTGTCATCACCATAGAGTAAGAATGAGAGTTGAGGAAGACCCAGAGGGCAGTTTGTTGATATACATGTATAAAAAGAATGATCAAGAATGGACCTTTGTGGAATACTTTATTTCAGATTGGCTACTAGAGAGAGAGAGAAAGGGGAAAGAAATTTTAACACAGAAGTGTCAATTATATAGATAGCTTTGGAAACAAGGTTGGACATTTGATCTAATTTCTCTATCAAGCAGGTGGTGCAGATTTTTATTCTGATTTACTAGATTGAATGTCTTTGTCAGCTTAAAAAAGATGGCAGCAGTGAGTTGTCCTCTGTCCATCCCTAGTAGTATATCAGCAGCTAGGGTCCATAGTGCTGTTGAAGTACTCTGGCCATTTTAAAATCCAAAATGTTTGTTAAAAATGGAGGTTATAGTTCAATCTAATTTAGAGTTTAGATGCTTAGGTAACAAGCCATTTCCCTGTGGTACATTTAGCTGAGGACACATGGCTAATGTGACATTCAGCTGTAGAGAGATATGGTTGTTGTGAACTTCTGTGGGCAAAAGGAAGTACACATTAAGAAGTACACATTGCCATACCCGCACCTTTAATGATCAAGTGCATGTGGCAGAAGAAGTGAGTGTTTTGTTCAGTGTACAGTACGTGCTTATGTAACTACAATATGTAGAAGTGTGTTACAGCAGTACATGCTAATGTAACTACAACATGTAGAAGTGTGTAACACCATGCAGGAAATCCTACATGCTACTTTAGTCACATTTATGTTCCAGTCATATTTTAGGTAATGTTCCCTAGACAATGTTAAGGGGGTAGTGGTCCACACACACCGATATTATAAAGGCATTGCCCATTGTTTTCTGCATTATTACTGCCATTGACATGCCCACTGCTTGCTGATTCATGTAGCATAGGGGGAAAAAGTCATTATTTTCCCCCTGTGCATTCTGTTATTGAAGTTGCTGGTATGGCACCGCATTCTTATCTTTGTCCATAGGGAATATGCAACAGCCATATTTCTCTGTTACGTCAGCCATTGTCCCAAGTCAAATGTACCACAGGGAAATGTCTCACTAATTAGGTGCCTGAACCCCAGTCATGGTATTCTGCACTGAGAAGGGTACAAAGACCAATAGCATTCATTATGATAATCATAAAATGGCCATGTAAATAATGTATTAAACTATGTACTGGATAATGCTGTGTCTTAATGTTCTAGAACTGTATTTTGATACACTAGGCAAAATCAATGTACTACTTATGTGAAAGAAGGCAAACTCTGCAATCAACATGAACTAGGGTATATTTTTCAAACAATCCTAACTCCATGGAACATTTAATGTTTTGCAAATGCAATATTATAATAGTCTTTTTAGGACAGTGTACTATTGTTTAAGCAACTTTACAATTTGAGAGAAATTCTTGAGTGCAACTACTACATGGCATGATGACAACTGAGATGGGCTATAGCAAAGAAGATTCCCGATGGCCTACAATCTTTGATAAGCGAATTATCATCTCTGTTCCAAGACGTTTTGCAAGATTATTCTCTCTCTCTCTGTTCCTCCTATAAATCACAGCCAACTCCTACAGTGACAGTCTGTAAACTAAGCTTCATGATATTCATGAATGAATCTAAGAGAATTATACTGTTCCCTAATAACTTACTTGAGCAAGGCATGATGAAATATGTGAGCAGTCTTTCTAGTCAGGCTCTAAGATAGAATACTCTATATTCTAAGATTTTCTTTGTAATATCTAAAATATAATTTTCAAGGGAGCTGACAGAATGACCTCTTCTGGTCACCTGACTCTAGGTTCTCACATTGTTCACTCTGAAGATGAGACAGGAATTGAACATATATGGCTACAATACACATTCAAATGTTTATGGCAGTGCCTGGAGGCCTCCCCTCTTTTCAGTGAGCTAATGAACAAAGTCTCTGTCCCAGACCCATTGTCTCCAGTCCTATTCAGCACTGCGGGGTTCCATTCAGTCATTTAACAGCTCATTTACATTTCCCTTATTTTTCTTAGCTAGTTAACCTTTGCTGTGCCAGTGTCCTCTATTAAAACATATGTATTTTATTCAGATATCATAATACATGTACACTTCTCTTCATTTCAGCAAGGTGCACTGTTGATACATTCTAACACAATTAACACAAGCAGAGCTCACAAATACATTTTCAGCACAAGCATCTGTACAAATCAGCTTGATATACAAATGACATTATTTATAAAATTCTAGCTAGCTGTGCTGGTACAAGTCATACATCCACTGCCTTTTCCCTGACAAGGCTATCAGTACCTCCTATCATCACAGAGGGCATTAAAAACTAGCTTGAAAAAGAATAGCTCTAGGTTATAATGAGGTTCTTGAAAACAACATCCAGCAACTAGCATGATGGTGAAAATCTTGACTGAGAATCAAGTTAAGGCCAGTTAAGGAATGTTTCATTAGGAGTTAATTGCCACTTCTCTGAATTAAACACCACACTATCAAACTTGATCATGTATGTTCTCTGTGCTAGCCCACACTTAATGAATGCTCAGGCACATCTCAACATGCATACAAGCATGTACGCGCATGTGCGCACACACACACACACACACACACACACACACACACACACACACACACGCACGCACACACACACACACACACACACACACACACACGCACGCACACCCCTACCTTATCTCAGACATTCTTTACACACATGCACAAACCCTCTCCCAGATATTCACACACACACACACACACACATGCACCTACCTTCTCCCAGACATTCTCACATACATACACACATGTACATCCACTCAGCAGCAAACAAGCACATACAGACTTGCTCACATTAACAAACTCGTACACACTCATGTTCAGAAATACACAATTTTGATATACTCACCAGACATGCACGCATGCATGCATGCATACACACACACACACACACACACACAAATACTGCCCTATATGTGTGTACAACCACAGCCACACAGACATATGCACATGTACACGTCTTCCTTCTGACAAAACAACTAACTTGGTAGAATGATTCAGAACTACAATCTAAGCTGCAGCCAGTACCAGAGTAATTATGTATTGGAAGAACAGTTTGTGACACTCTTCATAGGATCGTAGATCGTAGGATCGTAGAAGATTACTAGGCTATTGACCCAGAGGGCATTTTTAAGCTTAGCCATTTCATCCCAATGTAATATCATAGAAATATTACTGAATACCTAAGAATGCATTTAGTGGTTAATAACTGCTCATGTCCAGGATGTTTGTGGGTTCTATCCCTGGTAAGAATTTATGGTGCCCCATCCACTCATCCAGGTTCCTCTTGAACAGTGTCATAGAGGTGCTCTGTTTGACATGAATTGGTAGCCTGTTAAAAAGACTCAGCAGTCGCCAGGACATAAATCTGTCCCAGCATGTCCTATTTAAGTCATAGGTCATGTTTAAGCCCCTGCAATGAGTAACCCTAGTCCCATTTGATTTATGGATATGCAGAAAGTTAATTAGGTTTGAGTCTTGGATTGCTCTGTATGCCAGACATAAGTCTCCCATAAGAAGTCTATATAAAACAGAGTACAGTGACAGGGACTTTAGTCGGTTGGTGTAAGGTACTTCCTGGAGCCCCTTGATCTTCTTTGTTAGAAACCTCTGCGGTATCTCTAATTGGTGCAGTTGCTTAGTATGGTACATGCCAAACAGAGTGTTGTAATTAATTATGGGCTGGATAAGTGCCGAGTATAGGGAAGTTATAACTTCTTTTGCTCTCAAGGCGATACCTTTACTAATCAAGTGTGCTACGTAGAAATCTTCCCTTACTACAGTATACACATGGTGGTCAAAGTTAAGTCTGCAGTCAATTTGTGATCCCAGGTCCCTTTCCACTTCATGGGTACTTAGGGTATTGTTGTTAATTTGATAGTGTGAGGGGACATTGTGCCGAAGAGAATGATGATGCATTTCTTTCCATTCTGTTTGAGACCGTGACTAATAATACACCAGTTGTTAGTCTAAGTGAGACCCTCCTGGATATATTGACATCATTTAGGTATTCAGTAATTGCACCTACTTTGCTGTCATCTGCAAACTTGGTCAGCCACAACCCCTTAGTTTTGACCTGAACTTCTAAGGAGTATATACCAAACAGTAGGGGGCCCAGCACTGACCCCTGTGGCACCCCACTGGTAACAGGTAGGCTGGTTGATGTGGAGTCACCCACTTTTATAGTGTGTGTCTGGTTTGTGAGCCAGTTGGTAACCCATCTTACCACAAAGTGATTTACATTCAGTTTGCTGAGTTTATTGGTAATACCTGAATGGGGGATTGTGTTGAAAGCCTTTGCCAGGTTGAGGTATGCTGTGTGTACAGATTTGCCCTCGTCAGTGGCCTTGGTCACATTTTCAAAGAAATCCTCCAGATTTAACAGGCAGGATCTGCCCTTCAAGAAGCAAAATCGGGTAGGATCCAGGGTTTGGAAGTCACCTATGTCTTTATTTATGAGTCCATAATGATACATTTCATGGCCTTACAGATGGGGCTGGTCAGGCTTATGGGTCTGTTGCTAGGCCACCATTGTGGAGGGAAATAACTGTTTCTGTTCTCCATTCTGCAGGATCAAAGCCTGTGGTTAGGCTATGATTGAAAAGGGTACTTAGTGGTGATGCTAGTTCATGTTTTAACCTGTTTAGAAGACAGCCTGGGATGTCGTCTGGTCCCATACAGGCTGTGTTTTTTGCCTTGGACAAGGCTTTGAGGACCATCTCTTCAGATATGTAGGGTGGTGGGGGGTTTGGGGAAAGGTTTGTTGTAAGTTAGGAGGGGATAAGGGAGTGAAATTTTCACCAAACCTATACGCTAATAGGTTTGCTATCTCTGTAGGGTAAGTCTGTGTGATACCGTTGGCCACTAGTTCTGCATATGTTCGGATCCTACCCTTTAGGTTACATACATAGCTGTAAAAAGCCTTATTGTTATCCTTGGCTGTACTTGCTAGGTTTCTCTCAAAGGCGCCCTTGGAGGATTTGACAATTTGTCTTGTTTGCTTGTTGAGGCTAAGGAGGGTGCTTTTACATTGTTGGGGCCTTGCCTCTGTTTTCCTGAACAGCAACTTTTTCCATTTATTGTAAAGTTTGTTGATGCTGGATATCCACCATGGCAGCTTGTTTTTACTTTGGGCTCTGGCTATGATGCTTTATGGTACGGTTAAGTTTATACATTTATGCAAGTGATTGTATAGGGCTGTAGTGTAAGCTTTGGCATAGTTACCACTTCCAGCTTGGGGGTGGGGCTTGGAATGCATTTATACATTCACCTAGGAGGGTATAGTTTGCCTTGGTTAAGTTTTTTAGTCTGATTTCACCCTTTGTGAGTTCTGGCGTTAGTGCCAGCTGAAAGATAACAGATTGGTGGTCAGTTTTAACTAATGAGGGTCCAACAGTTGCAGCAGTACACCTGTTTGACATGTTGGTGAGGACTAGATCCAGAATGTTTGTTCCCCTTGTCAGGGTATGGACAATTTGTCCAGGGCATTTGAATTAAGAAAGTAAAGGAGCTTTTGCGCTAACAAGTTAGGGCTAACGTAAGTTTCCCACTTTATGGTGGGATAATTGAAATCCCCCATACCCAGTGTGTTTGGTAAAATTTGGATTGTCTCCAGTTTGGTCAAGTAGGATTCATGGACGTTGTGACCCATGGAGGGGAATCTATAACTGTCTATGACTTGATTGGGGGTCATCTTGGGCTTACTGCTCTATGGAAATACTAAGAATTAGGACCTCCACAGTATGGCAGACCTTTATGAATGCCAAGGAAATAGCTTATTTTGTAGAGTGGGAAAACCAAGGAATTTCAGGCCAATCAAAGAAAGAGTGTCAAACAACCTAATTATCCTTAAGCTCTAACAGGAATCATGGTTTGAGGAAAAAATGAATAACCTTAGTCATATAGGATATTAACTCCAAGATTGTGTATGCTAACAGTGAACATCTATCAGGGTGATGTGGGTTGTTGTTGCCTCAGGAGGGGGGGCAGAGTGAAATCAGAAGGCTTCAGGGTGGACATAGGGGGTCAGGGAAATGGAGTAAATAATATTTTGTGCATGTTTTCCACAGTCACACTGCTAAAAATGAATCTGTATTTTTTACATCATCACATAAAAAAAACTCTATTACTATAAATGAATTAGTCTAATGCACGTTTTCGACTCTCAGCTCTCTAAATTCATGATTACAGTACTCATTGAATGCTTTTTTCCCGAAAAACAAACATCCAAAAAAGTCTCTCATTTACCTTCCTACACATCCATCATATGGTCATCTCTCCTTGTTAAACTATCTTGTTTCATTTCTGCCTTAACCAACTCATTTTGATGCATTGTCATTTTCCAGTTAATTTGTTCTTTATATTGTTAGTGAAACACAGAAACTAATACAACTGATTCAGTGATTCCCATTAAATAAGTACCTTGCTCAATGAACAGTAGGGAACCTTGAATACAATATGATTTCATGCTAATTTAATTCCATCATGGTTCTGTTTTAAAATCCTGTCAATTATAGAAATTCGCCATATTCACTTTTTCGTGAAATATTTTTCTATATTATTTCTTCAGTATCTTGTTTTTTCTGATTCATCTACGTTCTCCATGATTGTTGATATTTTAAAACTTAAGGCTCAATGTTCTCCTTGCTATCTAGAATAGACTCACTAAACTAAAATGTACAACAGGAATTATCATTTTAATGTGCCCTGATCTCTATTTGTATATACAGAACCTGTTTGCAATGGGTTAAGTCTTGAACCCCGAATAAATGAAAATGTACAATTAATTCTCTCTGAATTATATTAGCAATGTATACATACTTGACAGAAATGAACTATTTCATACTAATAGCAGCTTTATTAAGTGCACTTTCTTCTTGTATAGTATAGTGTAAGGTCTCCACCTCCTAATAACCTCCATCATATATTCCCTTACATTTCAAAACTGATTCCCTTTTCCCATGCTATCAACCAGCTAAATATATAACACATTTGTTATCTGTAAACAAGCCCACTTTCTTTTATTTAATTTCTCAATGCCCAGGTAAATGTCAATTGATTTAAAAATATACTCAAAATAAACTCCATCCCTTCAGTCTTAAAGTTATGTGAATATGATGGTGTGACTGCTATGTATATAGTTTCTCTAAATAGCCATTTAAAATTCATTGCATGCCTATGTTCTGTATTCAAATTCATAATAAAATAACATCCATTTTAATGCCCCTCTTTGCTTGCCTTCCCACAAAATAAATAAATAAATATTAATGATAAATTTTCATTATTATCAATAATGCTACCACTAATACATGTCAATTTCCTAGGTTTCCAAACCTTGTCCTGATCCTCTGAGCTCTTCTGATAGCAGACTAGTTATTGTATGATACTGGACATAATGCTTTAAATAAACGCCCTTTAAATCTATTTCTATGATGCCTTTTCTTAGTGAAGCCTTACCTCCACCATGAGTTGACACAGTGAGGTCTAGTACAGTGATTGTGTCATTGCCTGGGAAAAATATGGTCTGATCATTATTTTATTTTGCTTCTTTTGAAATCTAAGCATTTATTTTTGCTATTTTCCCTCTGATGTAATATTACATACTTGTACATTTTTTATTTGCTTTTGAGTAGCATGTTATACAACAATTCAAAGTGCTTCACAGAGTTGATGTACTGTATTTACCTAAAGTTAAACTGTTTAAGTGTGACAGTTTGCTCTGACTATATTGTGTTTGATAATTTAAAAAGAAGCCAAGACAAATGAATTAAGATAACATCATTCTATTTTACAAGACTTACTGATTCATCAATAGATATAAATCATTCAGTCCACGTGACCACCAAGGAGCCTAGTATATAATATCACCCCAAGGCACTGTCTGGTTAAGTGACTTGCTGAAGGTCATACAATAAGCAAATGATGGCTAAGGGTATTAAACTCTGTACCACAGGAAGCATATTGTTAACAGTTCATAGCCTTAATCCTCTGAAATAATTACTAAACCAAAGCATAGTCAAAGCTACTGAGCAATGGAGAAAGTCTGCTGTGGACATGTCCTTCAAGCAGCTTTTGTCTGCCACATTGTCTGCTTCTGGGGCATGTGCAGTTCTGTTCATGTTCATGATTGCAATGCTTACTTTTTCATCTCAAATTCTTTACTATTAATCACATCTAACAAACAGATAAGTGAGAACATGCCAACTAAACAAATGCAGCCTATAAAAGAAAAGAAAAGAAACTCCATAAAGCAAAACATCTATAATTTCCTTCATTACCACCGAGCTAGGATATCCTGATTTAAAAAAAAAACATCTGAAACAAATTGTACACACTTCCAAAGATTATTAAAATCAAAACTAGTATATTCCATTCTAAACATTATACAACCTCCAATGACAGTCTAAGAAAAGAAAATCTCCAGATGAATCAGATAAACAAGGAAAACCTTTACTTATAGCCTAGTTGAATGAAAGGCAGTAGGCAGAAATCGGTCTACATTATTTTGTCGAAATGGCATTACAGCGAATGCCATTTCGATGATATATAAACAATGAAATGCCAAAATAGCAAATCCTCAGGTCACAGATTTTTTTCTTAGGGAAAAAAATCGGTAGACCAACAACACAAAACACACCAGTAAAACATTTCAAATGTGCCCCCCACATCCCCCCTAATATACCAACTCCGAGATCACATTACAGTTGGGTAAAGGACAATGTCATGGCTCAGGCCAAGTGATTCTTTTCCCTAGGAAAAATTTGCTTACCTGAGCGTTTGCTGTTTTGGCACTTCACTTTTTATGTGTCGTTGAAACAGCATTCGCTGTAATGCCATTTCGACAATATAATATAGACCCGGTAAAAATGACTATAAAGGGATGGCCAGTTGAGGTTGCTTCCCTAAATGTGGATAACTAAATAAACCCCAGTCACCGGTCCATGTGAGATGGTGTCCAAAAAGACAGGAGAGTTACCCCCCCGATTATTTCCAATAGACAAGGCATATAGTGGGATGCACCACCAGGAATCCCAGTGGACTTTATTGACTCCAGAGGGAGATCAGCTAGTGAATCTGTTAATTGGCCCTACAAAATAATGGCCCATTGGTCTAGAAACTCTTCCAATATTTGAAGATAAAGCTAACAAAACACAAACAGATCAATCCAATCCAGGTATACAGTGAAAGGTTGAGAGCAATGTCCTTGTTGTTAATGCCTAGAAACCAGAACTTAGAAATTAAGTACATTGGGGGAGAGTGCTTTATAGCCCAATGTTTGCAATGCTGTTATAAGAAATGGCCTATTCTAGGATTTTGTGAAACTGGAACACAACAAATTAGGAAAAGTGTGTGACAGAACATGTGACTCACTTGTTTGCCAACACTTTTCTATGTACAGTGCTGTTTGACCATGTTTTTGTTTCTGTATGATATACTACAACAAGAAACATGTTTTGGAGCTTTAGAATGCTGGGAAACAGCAGAATAGGAAAAGTGAGATTGAGAAAATGTATGGAACATTTTAAATTTGATATAAATTAACATTTTTTTACCACATCACTTTCTGGCAATGTTCTGATTTGTTTCTGTCCACAGTGCTACAGTAAGAGATGGTCTACTTTGGGAACATGTGAGGCTGGAAGACAGCAGGTTTGGAAAAGACAGAGAGAACAAATACTGATTAATTATTTGGACTGCCTATATTGTGAAATAGATAAACATTTGTTTTCTTCTACAGTACTGTTCATCTGTGTTCAGTTTTCCTTGGTTCTGTGGGCAGGGTTACAATATGAAAATGTCTGTTTTGTGATTTTTGTGAGGTCTGTAGATAGTAGATTAGAAACAGCAAGAATGGCAACATCTGTTTGAAATGGCTATAGTGGGATATCAATAAATGCATGCCTTTTCATCTACAGTGTGGGCTAATTATGCTTTGCCTTTCTTCGTGACTTTTGTTTCTGCATATTTTTGCTTCTTAATCACTGGACCACCCCAATCATACAGCAACCTGGATTCCATAATCATGAGGACAACCATTCTTTCAGATCCACCAGGGAAGTCTTGTGCAGGGGGCTGTTGTCTGGAAAAACAATGGCAGTTCTTTGTGCTCTTGTTGGCAATCAATCCCTTAGATACATTGTATTTTTAGCCCTATTCCCAACCCCTGGTGGTAAAGTACCCACCCACATCACTGTAGGGGTTGCCCATGCTCCCCCACATATGTGCACTCATGCACTTTTGCATTCAGCCAGCAGCTAAACTGTATGCCCTTCCTAGCTGAGTGGTGTATTTGCCATTATATGCATGCATCCTCCATTGCACTACATCAAAGTGGCAGATATAGTTGACAAGGAACTACCACCCTCTGTTACAAAATGGATGCCATCCATCCTCTCATACTAGCTCATTAGTCACCCAAGTTACTCATGGAACTTGTGTTGACTGGGTTGTGGTCAAGGCTTTCTCCCTCTATGCATAGGGCTAAATGAATTTTGACTACCTGTTATAAGCCCTGATTCTGTTGTTGTACTGGATGTATGCCTAAGTTACAATTATTCCTTGGCTTTGGGCTTTTGAGTTGTACTGCTTTCAATTTTATTCTGTTACTTAAATTTGTATTTATGTTAGTAAATTTAAAGTATCTTTAATAATGTGAATTGAGAATGTATGTTTTATGGTTATTGCTTGGCTTTTAGGAATCTGTTGGCATAATATATCGTTTTACTTGAAATACATTTGGAGACAATAAGGTTGCATTAGCTCTTTTTTAACTTTGTAATTTATTTGTTGATATTGACATGATCCACTTTAACTCTTATTATGCAACCTAATAAAATTGAAGTTAGAATCCAAAACTAAGTTAGGATCATAGGAGATTACTAGGCTAACGGCTCTGGGGCCCTTACAAGCCTAGCCAAGAGTTTATCCCAAAAAAGAAACCCCAATCAGCACCTGTTGACCCTGTCAATGAGGGACACAGGTGGAACCCCTGAGACAAATTTGTGGTTACCCATCCACTCATCAAGGTTGCGCTTGAAGAGGGTCAGCAACATACTTTGATGTGCATGGGGCGTCTATTCCAGAGATGGCGCAGCCTCTGGGAGACCAACCTGTCTTTTCAGCATGTTTTTTTAATGTCACATATTAGAGATAAGCCTTTCAATCGGGTACTATGCAAGGAGTTAAGGATATGGAACATCTCTAGTAGAGCAGGGTCTGGGATTGCCTTGTAGGTGAGACACAAATCACCTCTGAGCAATCTGTACAATACAGAGTAGAGTGACAATGATTTGAGCCTGTCCACATAGGACAGGTGTTGGAGACCATGGATTCTCTTTGTGAGGTATTTCTGTGGCCTTTCCAGATGGTGCAGGTGTTTGAAGAGGTATGTACCAAATGGGGCATTGTACTCAATTATTGGCCTAATGAGGGAGGATTACAGAGAGGTAATAACCTCCTTTTTTTCTGGATGCAATCCCTTTACTTATGAGTTGAACCAAGTAAAAGGCATTTCTGACCACTGCTGCTACATGATGGTCAAATGTAAGATTGTTGTCAACTTGTGTGCACAGGTCTCTCACCATAGGTTGTGTGCTTAGGGGGTTTTTGTTAATGTGAATCAGTAGGGGTCGTGTTTCTGCCAAATGGTATGATGATTCTTTTTTTTTTTGCATTTAACTTAAAGCCATGACTTTGGCACCAGTCATTTGTTGTTGTGAAACCCTCGAAATATGTTAATATCATTTGGGGAGTCAATGACAGCACCCAACTTACAGTCATCCACAAACTTTGTTAGCCACAGGCCTTTTGTCTTTGCCCGGGCCTCTGAGAATTAGATGCCAAACAACAGGGGTCCCAGGACTGACCCCTGGGGGACATCACTAGTGACAAGTCTGCTGTTGGAGGTGGTGGAACCTAGAGCCAGTTGGCTACCTACCTGATGAGATAGGGATTTACCCAAAGTTGTGTTAGCTTTGTGATGATGCCGAGTGGGGGATTGTGTCAAAGGCTTTGGCCAAGTCAAGGTAAGCTGTATGTAGTGACTTTCCATCATCCAGTGCCTTGATGACGGTCTCAAAAAAGTCAGCCAGGTTCAACAAGCAAGATCTGCCCTTGACGAATCCAAACTGGGTGGGGTCAATTGCTTGAAGATTGCCTATGTCCTTGTTTATGAGGTCCATAATAATAATAATAATAATAATAATAATAATAATAATAATAATAATAATACGCTCCATGGCCTTACAGATTAGACTTGTCAAGCTAATGGAGTGATAGTTTCCAGGGTCAGTAGTGGCACCACCTTTGTGCAAAGGGATGACAATGGTTGTTCTCCATTCTGCTGGAATGAAGCCTGTACTTTGGCTATGGTTGAATAGGGTGCTGAATGGCGAGGCTAGTTCTTGTTGGAGATGTTGCAGAATACAGCCTGGGATACTATCAGGTCCCATGGAAGCTGTGTTCTTTGCATTGGATAGGGCCTTTAACACTTGATCTATGAAGATGTGAGGTGTGGGGAAAGTATTGGGAATGTCGAATGGGCCTTTGGGGGGAACAGTGGGGGGTGAAGTTTGCACTGAATCTATCAGCTAGCAGGATGGCTAAGTCAACAATTAGCAGAACCTATAAGCAGAATCAAATACCACTAAACCACTAAAATATGGAAAACCAATACATTTTTAATGAGCCCTTTCATCCAAAAATATACAGACTTCATCATAAGTTGAAGCTTTCTGGGTCATCTAGTTTTCCTTCTTTTTGAAGCATATGAGTTGCATTTCCTTAATCCTCTGGTCTGTTGAAGTTATATGTCTCACTTCTACTTGTTTATGAATATTGATTCCATAGATCTGGCTATTCATTTTATTCAAAGTATGCTGCATCTGAGTGGTGGGTTGGGAAGCTTCATTCCACCAGACAATGATTAACAGGCATTAAAACAATGTAATGAGCTTATTCATGAAGAAAACTTCATTAATTTGCATTTCAGGGTATTGCTTCTCTTTGGGTGTCATTCTGTATATCACCTTGTCAGAGGGGCACTTTAGTGTTTACTTACTTGCCTTACATTTTTTACTTATTTTGCTTTCTTGCTTGCATTATTTTAGTAATGAAGATATTTCTAAAGTGTTGGCAGTCAAGAGAGGAGCTTTACCACTGCCACAGTGATTGCAAGGCCACCCAAGCCCTATGCCCACTGTTACTTAATATAATCACTACTGAGGTGACCATTGTTCAAAGAAAACAGATACACTTGGCTCAGAAAGAAAACACGTAAGTGTTCACAGATTCACTAGGCAATCAGCCTACAGACCATTATAAGCCTTGCCAAGAAGAACATTCAATAGTCCTCTGCGGCCTCATGAAAGGCAAGCCAAAATAGGCTGATGAGATCTTCAGACTGCTCAATCAATGACTAGGTTTTCCATGAAGATAACAAGGGTGCATCTCTGTTGAACATGTTGTGAAAGTTTTTTTGTTTTTTTCAGTGATGGGGGATGCATCGAGATATGAATTTATCATGCCAAATTGTTTTATCCATCTGTTCTGGATATTTTAGGAATCATTTGTTTTGTGAAAGAATAGAAGTTTATTAACTGTTGATAAATGTTTACCTCCTTTAGCTGAGCATTTGATGAGCCATTTGCTTTTTGGAATTCATGTCAAGTCATCTATGGTAATCTTGGCAAATGGAAAATGAAAACCATTCACGAGAACCACCTTTAATGAATAACTCTACAATTTTTTCTTTGCAACCTCCCATGTGGGGGGATATCCAAAGTACTCCCAGGAATTATATACACCAATTCTGCAGTTCTGCAATAGTGGAGAAAAAGGCAAATTCCACTATCACTAAAAGTAATTTTGGCGAAAAGCACCAGCTAGGTTTACATTGCCAAAAATGCATTCGATGAGACAATATCCCTCCATTTTTTGAAGGAATAGGATTTTAAGGTGTAGTGAATTTTTTATATGTTAAAAGGCTAGACACAAATCCTCAGGGTGGTGTATCTAAGAGACTTAGTGTAGAGAAATGGCGTCTAGTCTTTTTCGATAGCTAAGATTTTTGAGATCACCAATCATTTAGTTATTCATCTCTGAGGTATCTCAAGTTGAGTGATATACTTAGAAAAATACAATGCTAAAAGGGCCATTATATTCACCATTGGGTCTGATAAGATATGCGCCAAGAAGAACTAAGACTTTTTTGTATCTAGGGGACATGCCTTTGGAAATGAGATAATCAAATAGTAAGCTTTCTGAAATAAGGCAAAGATATGATTATCAAAAGACAAGGAGTTATCTGAGTTCCTAAATCCCTTACAACAGTGTCTGATTGGATAGATGCATTTCCTATATGGTATGGGGAAATGATTTGTTTACCAAAATGAACTATACTACATTTTTCACATTCACTTTGAGACCATTGTCCCTGCATCAACTGTTAATATGGTGTGACCCATCCTGGAGCAAATGTGAGTTAGTGGAAGGTCAAATATCAACAACCAATTTACAGCCATCTGCAAACTTAGATAATCATAGGCTAGAAATGTTGGCCTGAAGGTCTGAAAAATAGATGCTAAATCAGAGAGGGACCATCATTTGGTCCTGTGGTACACACACTACTAGTAACCTTTTTGTTCTCAGAAATGTCACCTGTGACTCTAACCACATGAATACTGCCAGACAACTAGTTAGTTATTCACCATACAGTATAAATACTTACTTTCAAATTTACAAGTCTGTCAGCAATGCCTGTGTGATGGATAGTGTCATTGGCTTTTGCCAAGTTCAGATATGCTGCTTGTACTGTCTAACCATTATTCATAGCTTCAGTGGTATTTTCAAAAAATATTGAGTTTAAGGAAGCAGGGCCTTCCATTGATAAAGATGAACTAATACAGGTCCAAGATTAACAGATTTTCAACAGGAATGCTGTAGTTACATAATGGGCATAATGCCCAAAGCACACATCAGCTGCATCTGAAACAGTTGCTGAGAAAGAATGATTTCAACTTTCCCATGGAAGACAAAAGGTCTGGTACCTGCATCAATGAAATTGAGGGAAAAAAACAAAAATATAAGAACTGCTCAACATACCAAAAGCACTTTAATGCTAAATGGCATATTTTATTTGATTATTTATGCAGGTATTTAATCATGCCTTTCCATTGGGAAGATTTGGAGTTTTAGAGAGAGACACCCACCCCCACCTGCTAGAGGAAATGCCTGCAATGTTTAAGTTCAGTTCTAGAAATTTCTGAGGTACCCAGTCCCACTGTGCAGGTTGTTATCCTAACTGCTTAGAACTTCAGATGGATGTTGGATCAGATGTTTCTGCAGTTCCTTAAAGTTTTGTTGGAAGAAAGACAGAGACAAAAGTATCACCAAAATAATACATTTTCGCCCCTTCACTTTTAATTTTGCAGACAAGTGCATAGTAGGTTACTGAAGCAGATGTCAACTTCCAACAGGAAGGGCACCAGACCTTTCAGCTTCCATGGGAAAACTGAAATCATCTGTCTTTCTCTGTGAAATTTTAGCTGTCTCTGCTGTGTGTTTCTGGCATTTTATCCACAGCATTCCTTTTCAATGCCCAGATTAATTAGGTCTGAGATAATACATTACACAGCTTTACATATTAGGCTAATGAGACTAATGGGGCTAGACTTACCAGGAATCATGTGTGAGCCACCCTTGTGCAACAGGATTCAGGAATGTAACCAAAGGAGATTAAAGAGGTTAAGTAATGGATGTTAAGCAGGGGCTCATATAGACAACATTTGGTACCCATCATCAAGCAACCTGCTATGTTATATAGGCCCATGAATGATTCCTTCTTAGCTTTTGAGATGGATGACACGCATTGTTTCATAGTAATTGATGGGTCTGGCTGGGACTGTAGAATTTGTGGAATAGGTGTAACTGTAGCTGCCATAAAAATTGCATTAAATTTGTGGGCTATGATATTAGCTGTTCCTTTTGGTCAGAGTTGGTAGTATTACTGTGAATTAACTCTGATTTTTAACTTCCAGACATAGTTAAAGAGAAGTGTGTAGTTATTTTTGATTTTAGTGGCTATTTTATGTTTATATTTAACTTTGCTGAAGTATGCTGTTAACATAGGTTCATAGGTAAGTACTAGGCAATCAGTCTGCAGACCATTTCAAGACTAGCCAAAAAAACCTATCCAAAGTTTCCATCTAGCCTCAAGGAGGGCAAGACTTGATAAACTGGGAGATAATTTGAGACTGCCCATCCAATTATCTAGGTATACCTTAAAACGTGGCAAGGGCGCTACTCTGCCTGACATGTAGAGGAAATTTCTTCCAGAGGTGAGGGATATATTGGGATATGACTATCACACCAATGTCTCTTATTTATCCACTGGTTAAGGTTTAGTTCCTTTAACCAAGTATGTGATGTACCATTAGTTCTGTGAAGTAATAGAAGAGATCAGATAGGGTTGGATCATTCATTGCACAAAAGGATAGACACAGATCTCCATGGAGGAGTCTGTAAGAGACTGAGCACAGAGAAAGGACTGACAGTCTCTCCTGATAACTAAGATGTTTGAGGCCATTGATCATTTTAGTTATGAATCTCAGTGGTCTCTGAAGTTGTGTGATCTGTTTAGATAAATACAAGCCAAAATGTAGGTTATATTCAATAATGGGTCTGATATGAAACAAGTAAAGGGGAATTAAGACTTCTTTGGATCTAGCGGAGATGCCATTTGAAATTAGATGGGCCAGGTAAAAGGCATTCTGAACTACTGTGGAGACATGTTGGTCAAATGATAAGGAATTATCAATAAGTGTAACTGAATCCCTTACAACAGTGTCTGAATGAAGTAGTGCATGGAGTAGTGCATCGCTTATATGGGAGGGGAAACTTTACCAAAAGGAACTATGCAACATTTTATACATTTAATTTGAGAGCATTGTCTTTGCATTAATTGTTAACATGGTCAAAGATGTGTTGGAGCAATTGTGAGTCAGCTGAAGATCAAATATCAGCACCCAATTTATAGTCATCTGCAAACTTAGTTAACCATAGGCCAGAAGTGCTTGCCTAAGGTCTGAGAAATATATGCCAAATAGGAGAGGGCCCAAAACTCAATCCTGTGGTATACACTGGTAACTGTTTTGCTTTCAGAAGTCACACCTGCTATTGTAAGCATGTGGGTTCTGTCACACAACCAGTTAACTATTCATTGCACAATATATGGATTTATATTCAGATTTACAAGTCTAGCAATATTGCTTGCATCAGAAATAGCAACAAAAGCTTTGGCCAGAGCTAGGTACACTGTATGCACTGCATAACCACTACCAACTGCTTCAGTTACTTTTTCAAATAAATTTATGAGGTTAAAGAGGCAGGACCTTCATTTGATAAAACCAAATTGATAAGGGTCCAAGGCTGAACAATTTTCAGTGCCCAGATTTATTGTGGACTAGCATCAGACACTGTTGGATGTTTTTAACTTCCTGACATAGGTAAGAAAAATTTTTTGCAGTTATTTTTTTGTTTTATTGTCTATTTTTAAGATCATACTCAGCTTTCAGCTTCCTAATGGTTCTTTAAGCTGTTTGTTACTTTGTTTAGTGTGCTCTTATGGTAGGTAGAATGAGATCTCTTATAAATATTAAACAGTTTCTTCCTCTTGATATATAATGTATTTAGATGGGTATTTCACCCAGGGTTTGTTTTTAAACTTCTCATTATATGTGTTGCACATGGGGTACTATATTATCAACAGAACTATTTAAATGAGAGTACAAGTCAAAGGTGTAGGCAGCAAGTTTAGCAACAGGATCCTTCAGAGGAGGATTACAGCAGCATTTATTTAAGAAATCAAGTAACTAAAGAAGGTTTCCTTTGAGAAGTCCCTAAACACACAGCTGTTTACAGGGGAAGTACCACCAGTTTTAAAGGAAAAGGTAATTAAACTATGGTCTGACTTAACAAGACATGATGATACATATAGAGCGGTGCAAGAAGTGGCCATATTAGTGAGGACTAGATCCAGGATATTGGCGCCCCCAGTGGGATGGTTAACTATTTGTGAGACAGAGTTAGCATTTATAATGTCCAGGAAGTGCTGGGCATGCCAACCATCGGCAGTGTATGCAAACCATTTTATTGATGGATAGTTGAATTCCCCAGTAGAAAAATCTTGGGTTTAATGGGAATTTCAGCTAATGTGTTAAGATAGCTATTGTGCTCTGAAGGGGACATAGAGTATGTTCTATATCATGCTCTGATGTAGTAATTAGACTTTTTTAGGGTTATTTGGACTTCTAGTATCCTAAGGAATCTGCTGTAAGGGGATGGTATCCTAGACAAATAGTGATACTACCCCACAGTTACCAGTGGGTCTGAAGATGTGATAGGCATTATACCCAGGAATAGTGGGAGTGCCTTTATTTCTAGGCAGAAAAAGACTTCTTATAGCCATTTATTAATTTCTTTCTCATTATACAATTTTTTGTAGAAAGTTTCCACCACAAGAGTTTGGTTTTAAATATCTCATGAATTCAGACAAAAACTCAAACTGTGAATGGAAGTGCTAACTTATGTGATTGTTTATAATGAAAAAAGAAAGATGTAGGGATCTTAGAAATAACAAGGTATAGAGCACACTATTCATTTAAGCATGACAAAATGTATGTGTTCAGACTTAGACAAAGAAAACAAAACAGAGGATTGTGATCGAGTCTCAAATCATAACTAATTTGGTTTATATTTGAGACTTGGATGTCAAGAAATTTGACTTAAGAATACAGCAAAGGAAAGCAAAGCTTAAGTGGTGAATCTTGATATCTATGACAAGACCACATAACAATTGTGTCATTATCACAGAGGCCCAATCACAATACATTGCAGTGCACAGAGCTGTAGCTGCTCTGATACCACAACTTACAGAAAAAAAGAGTGGGGATGCAAATTGCTTACGGCTTTGAAAGCAACAATACCACGACTTACAGAAAAAAGAGTGGGGATGAAAATTCTTATGTTCTGAAAGCAATGAAACACTTGGCACTATCACACCTGTTATATACTTCACTGACACCCCTCTATTGTGTGTGTGTGCATGTGTGTGTGTGAGAGAGAGAAAGACAGTGAAGTAAACTCATAGCCTAAAGCTTCTGTTTTGTGATAGCTTTTACTGGCCACTTTAAATACTTTAATGCAAGACTTCAGTTTAGAAGTTCTGAAAGTTGCTTAACAAAACTTTGCTAGGCACTGAACTTATGTCACAAAGATGCTTAACAAAGCTGTTTTCCCCAGAATTTGGAGCTTTATTGCTATGTTGATATGCTACATACAGGATTATAATCTGGTTTATGATCATCACTGGTTTATTATGTATTCAGATATGGATGCTAAGAAATTCACCTCAAGAACAAAGCTAGAGATGTGATTCTAGGAATCTGTGTTGAGAACACATAAAAGGTTATGACTGGTAATCAGATCATAATTCTTTATACTGCATGGAGCTTTGTCATCTCTATAGCAGTTGCAGAAAAAAGTACAGGAGTGTAAACCAGTAAAGCACTTAGCACTGTCAGACAGACAAAAGCACACCTCTCAACTGCTTTGTTTAGGAATTCTGGACAAATGCAAAAGTAATGTGAAGGACAAAAGATTAAAGTCAGGGACAGTTTTTTATATTGCTTGTGTTCACTAAAAATTAATACAACAGCAGGTTTTGCATCTGCATTAATATGAATTTTATGAAGGAGAATTATGAAACTGTAATATCTGCCATTACTGACTTACTGTAATTTTCATTGGTTTACCAGAAAATCCAAAAAAAAAAAAAATTATGAAGGGTAGAGAAAAAATATGACACCAACACAAGAATATTTGAGAGCATATGACATAAGCATAGGGATATTGGAGAGGCATACAGACCAGGAAGAAAAAATCCGTTTTACCTTCTGCTGATGTTCTTTGCAGGCCAGGCTGTTAGTCTCTAGCAGAAAACCCAATCAACAAAGCAATTGTGGTGCTTAAAAATTAACCACACCCCAAGTGTTGCTGTGATCAGGTCTCATTATACACACACACACACACACATATATATATATATATATATATATATATATATATATATATATATATATATATATATATATATTTATAGGAGCCAAGCACTGGAGTGAAGGCAAGTACCCCAAGACCCAGTACAGAAACACCATTTGGTCAACACTTGTGCAAAACTAACAATCCCTGAGCAGGGAAATATTTGCTTTCCCTGAGGATTGTACAGTCTTGGAGTTAGTATATATAATTAGGTCTATATTAGATAATCGAACTTTCAAAAGTTCGAGTGTCATATGGTCAACACCATATGACTGAATTTTTGAAAGTTTGAACATTTTAACAGAGATCTCTGTACATCGAGGAATGGGAAGATTTCTCTTTCCTGCACTGTAGTGTGATCTCGAAGTTGATATATTTGAAGAGTGGGGGGTGTGGGGGGTGCAGGAGAGCTTGCCCTCCGTTTAAAACATTCAGGTAGGTTATTTATGTAGGTTATCTTTTTTTATTAGATATTCAAACTTTCAGAAGTTCAATCAAATGTTGTCGACCATATGACACTTGAAGTTTTGAAAGTTCGATTATGTAATATAGACCCTATATAATTAGCACAAAGTGAAAGGAGTGCAGGGGTCTTGATCCCCTGCAAAAATATTTGCTGTTGGTTAAGTCTGCTCCAGGATAATCCCTGGATCATGCAAAGAATGTCAATATTTGTGACTTTGACACTATGACATTAATCTACTGAGTGCTGGGGCATTTGTCATTTGCTCCAGTGCACTACACTTACACATATCTCTCTCTCTCTCGATATATATATATATATATATATATATATATATATATATATATATATATATATATATATATATATATATACAGACAGATAGATACACATATCTAAATGGAAATGCTCAGATCTACTCTGAGCTACAACAGAATGGCATTAAATATATTGATCCCAGGGATATTGCCAATATTCTGGCAGATCGATTCATCCCCCTCTCTCCCCCTAATAGGCCCATCTCAATACTGAAAGATTGTGAAATTCCTGTAATTATGGCAGGTAAAAAAAACGCACTCTCCAAAGCTAAGAATAAAGCATCCATGGGACCAGACGACATCCCAGGCTGTGTACTATATGAGCTACAAAATGAACTGGCACCTCACCTAAGTGTCATGTTTAATCATAGCCTCACCTCAGGCTTCATGCCCACTGAGTGGTGCACAGCTACAGTTATCCTTCTCCAGAAGGGGGGATCCACCTTGGATCCCGGGAACTACCAGGTCTGACGAGCCTGATCTGCAAGGCCATGGAATGTATTATCATGAAACTTATAAACAAAGACATTGGCAACCTTCAAACACTAGACCCCACGCAGTTTGGGTTTGTGAAGGGCCAATATTGTCTCCTGAACCTGATTTTACAAAAGGGCTTACAGAAACAAATGCTTGGTGCCAGAACCATGGACTCAAGCTCAATGTCAAGAAATGTATAGTTATCCCTTTGGGAAAAAAAAAACATGTACACATGAATTACCACATATGTGGCAGTACACTAAACACTGAAAGTGTGATGAGACTTAGGGACACAGGTGGACAGTGGTCTCACCTTCGATAGCCACATCGCCACAACAGACCGAAAATCCTTCTATATGGCACACCTCATCACTAAGGGCTTTTCATCCAGAAAAAAAGGAGGTAATTGTCCCACTGTACTCATCCCTCATTAGACCCATTATAGAATACAACGCCCCGTTTGGTATGTACTTCTCAAGACATCTGCACCAAGTGGAAAGTCCACAGAAATACCTCATAAAAAAATCACAGGCCTAAATCAGATGCCCTATGCTGACCATCTAAAAAAACTCCACCTATACTCTGTCGCATATCGTCTACTCAGAGGTAATCTCTGCTTAACATACAAGGCCATGTCAAACCCAGAGCTGTTGGACATGCTACACCTAAAGAAATCACAATCCCACAGAGACACATGCTCCAGGGATCTAAACCTTGTCAACACAATGAATAAAACATGCTGGAGGGATAGGTTCCTGACCCAGAGACTCATCAGACTCTGGAAAAGACTGCCCATACATGTCAAGCAGAGTGCCTCTTTGGCCCTCTTCAAAAGGAACCTTGATGATCGATTGGAGATAGGAAATTCACCCCGGGGATCACATCAGAGGAAATTCACCCCGGGGATCACATCAGTCACCCTGCTAGACAGGGGTCCAGGGAAGTAAATATTGTGGGAAGAAATAGCCAGGAAATTGTTATGGCTAGGCTTGTATAGGCCCTAGGGCCAATAGCTTAGTACCAACCTATGAACCTATAATTAAACATCTTTCTGACCTTACAGAGGAGGTTGAAGTCATGTATTTTAATCAAATTAAGCAGCTGTACTATGATTTAAAAATTCTGGCAAACTTAATTACATTTTATTGCTTTGTTCTTCTTCTAATCATTTAAATGTGCATTAAATAAATCAGAACGACTGAAACATACTGTCTTTTTTGCCTTTAATAGAATGGAGAAAAAGCAATTTAGCTAAGATTCACTCTGATCTTTTATATCTTTTATATTTATAGATGTCAGTTTGGGTTGAGTACTGTCATTCTATATTGGTAAGGAGAAAATCTGCATTAACATTAAATGAAAATGGCAGAGTATACCATTAATTTTATGTTATTATCATGGTTTTAGTTGATTCATCTGTTTGCTTGCCTGCAATAGCTGGATTATGCCTGTGCCTTAAAAATCCACAATGTTCATGTCTGTGCAAGTTAAGGCAGCAAAACATTTATTATAAATGCCCTGAGAGAATATATCTTCTAACACCAACACATTTTTTTCTGTGGTATAGTGTTGTAGGTCATAAGTGCAAGGATGTTTTTGCACGAGTACCATAACTACTGCAACACAGTTTCTAAAACTCATTCTGAAATGGTGTTTTGGTAAAATATGCTGAGCTTGTACTTGATGTCATGACTTTTAAATATGAATACTTCCTGGCTCTATCATGAATGTAGAGGTATCAAAAGATTTCTAATCCTGATCTTCTCTGACCTTCCCTGAAACTCTCAAGACTGAAACTTATTCTACAGCACAGGTTAGGCAACTCAAAAGATAGAGAGATCGATTTTTAAAAATAATTCATTTAAATCCCGACTCCATGGTACAAAATAGTGGAACCCTGGCAACAACCCACTAGCTTGAGTTTGATTACAATCACCGATACTGGAGGTCTAGCTAGAGAGGGAGACGAAGGAAGTGGTGAAGACTGCTTGTCTTTTTCAAAAAAGAAACTGAGGGGAATATCATGGTTATAACCTCTGCAAAACTTTCCTTGCTGAGAAATGGAGACCTGCAAAAGGTATCCAGTTTAATTGAAGGCAAGGCTACCAACAAGGAAGTGACAGATAACCCTAAGATGTACACACTGCACAAGCACTTTTAAGTACTTATATGGCATCCATTGGTATATTTAATGGCAAGCTAAAAAGCTCCTGATGGCTGTCTGCATAAAGGCTACACCATGAGTGATAATTGCCTAGATGAAAAACTGTCATCATGCTCACAGCAATCAGACAGATGGTTTGCAGGCACATGAGAACCTGTCTCTCCAGATAATTTCTTTAATAACTTAGTATTTTGAGAGCCATAGTGGGTGAAGGCTTTCACTTATGAAATGTAAAACAATGATTCATTTTGTTTTATTTGCATTTGTTTTCCAGGGTAGACCACTGATCTCCATTGACTTTTTTCACACGGAGCCCAGGAGCAATGTCTGGTTTAGTGACTTGCTCAGAGTTACACAGTCAGGTAATGAAAGCTGAAGTAATTAAACCTCGCACATCTGGACCACAGGATGTTTGGACCATATTGATGTTTAGCTACTAAGAACATCTGTTTAGTTATGTCTGCAAACAATGCACATATAAGTATTTTAGGAATGCTTATATGTTTTAACAATATTGTCATTAAATCTGGACATGTTTTTAAAACTGTCATAGAGCTAGGAAAAGCAGCCAAAGATGTATACATGTGTTTGGAGAGAGACAGACTGCATCTGGTCTTAAACCTTGCTCATAAGTGGTAAAGCAAGGTTGCAGCAAACTGAGGTGCTTTCCTAAGTTTAACTAGAAAAGTCTGAAAAAAATAAAAAACAACTGACATCTCAGATACATTTTAAAGGTTCTAAATCTATAATAGCTGCATCGTAAGAAATCAGTCTGAAATCTATGTGTTCACTACAGCTGAAATGTTGATACATAACAAATGGCATCTAGTCAAAGTTAATCTTCAACTGCTAATGAAATCGTCCACCCAATAGACAGTTAAAACAGCAGTAGATGTAATGAAAGATAATTACTGATGTGAAAGGATCTTGAAGGCACATCAAAAATGATTAATTTTCTTAACTCAGTGTAGTAAAAAATGGAGTTTTTGTAATTGACAGTGGAATATTTGTCTCAAATGCCCACAGCTAAGCTATCAGAAAAACAAAGTTGGGCCATGGCCAAGATGCTGATAGTCTAACAGCAGATTTCTCCTGCTCTATTTTTTTTTTGTTTGTTTAATTTTGACAGGGAATTATATTTCTAAGCTATGATAAGTGTTTTTTTTTTTTTTGCAAAGATATACTTAACATTTTGAAGGATACCATCTAAAAAATATATACATCCCAATTTCCTGTCAAAGTTTTGATCTGAAAGGTTTGTATTCTTGTAAATGTATGAGTCACTCAAAAACAAAGCCACAGTATTCATCTTTGAAAAAAAAACTTCAGTCTGTTCTGTCTAGCATACAGGAACTTTCTTTGAAAATGCACAAAATGGACAATAACTTAGACAACTTCAAAGAAAAATGTTCAAAACAAATGGAGCAAATACATGAAATTTTAAAACAGAAATCTCAAATATCAAGAAGAGAAGATGCTATAAATGATATGGAAAGTAGATTATCAGAAGATGAAAACAATGGTGATTTCCTATCGAAACAAAATAATTTACTACTGTGTAAAATAGACAACCTGGAAAACAGATCTTGGAGAAATAATATTCATATTTTTGGATTGCCTGAAGGTATAGAAGGGGAAAGCATCATACCTCTCAACTGTACAGATTTTTGCAGAATGTCAAGATTTCTGGCCCATATTTTTCGTCTGTTCCTCATAAAATTAGTGGTTTTCTGACAAATCACTGGAATGATATGAAGATTGAAGTCACTAAATAATGACATACATTTCAGTTTCAGACTTCAAATCCTTCAGAAAATGTATGTTAAAACAAATCCTGTTACTCTAGCAACTTTCTAAGCTTATAAGAGTAATATTTAAAATATGTCCCTATTTTTGGGCCTTTGTCCCCCCATTTTGCCAGTCTTTGTCCAGATTTCTTACATTAAGAGGCTGAGAGGATTGGAAAGCATAGTAAACTTTCTAACATCCTGGCTCCCTAAAACTTTGTTTACCTGAAGCTATGTTGTAGGATATTGAGATAGCACATGGAACTCTGGTTGCTTCATCTTCAAAAAATAATTCTTCACTGAGATCTACTATTGTGAAATTCTTTTCATCACAAGACAAAGAAAACAGTTTGGTCAAATCGCCAATCAAAATAGAAGTCAGAATAATAAGGTTTGAAAATTACTATTCTTTAGTTGTGATGTCTAGAAGAAAATGTTTTCTAGCATTGATAAAAGAACTAAAGAAAAAACAGATAAAAGTCTACTTGCTATTCCATGCTAGACTCAAAATATTTCTTCCTGATGAAACCAAATTTTTGAAGACAGACTCTGCTATGTTATTTCTGAAAACTAATAAAATACTAGAACACGTTGAAGAAATGGATTGGAACAATATCTTCTTGAAAAGTCAAGCAGAGAGAAATGGATGGAAACATAATGAAAAGAACAACATATTAAAGGAAAATGACTTTACTTTGTGTGCTTTAATATTATACAACATCAGTATATATTTTGCAAGAAACATCTTTATTAAATTATCATGTGCGATATAGATACTCTTACATTTATATAAATGAAAATAAATCAAAGGAGCAAATTCTCAGTTGCAAAAATTATACCTTACAAACTGTGCCAACACAGCTGTACCTGCAAACATTATACAGCCAGTCATTGTCAGTCAACCATTACATAGCTAATTCAGATTCTGCTTTCTTTTAAACATCATTCCTCCTCCTCTGCATGTAGTAGTCCCACATTTCCCATTTTTTCCTTTATAATTTCCTCCTGCCCTTTTCTAAAGATCTGAGTCCCAGTTGCAGTTGTTTTACATCTATTGCTGTCTATGTTACTTATAGAAAAGTTGGTTTAGACTTTGAGTTCCATTATCCAGTTATTGCTTTTTTGGCAGCCATCATAATTGGAACCAGAAAGGCCTTACTATGTTTAGCCAATTCCAACTCTATCATAGATAAAAAAAAATTATTTCCCTAGTCACTCCAATTTGTTCACCAAGCATCTCTGACAGGGCAGTCTGCAGGGAATTTTTACAGTCAGCCAACTTATTACACTGAAAGAAAATATGTTCCCAGTTGCTCATTGCTTCAACATCACATCTCAAAAATTTGCTAATTACCTGAGGAAAAATTCTTTGAAGCCTGCTTGGGGTATAAACATATCTATGGAAAAAACTTCCAGGCAAAATTCAAATCTTCTAGATTTTGTTGCATAACTGGGAGACATACTAAATCCCCCTATTGTTTATTTGTGAATTGCTTATACAGTCTCTCTTCCTGATTCTTCCTAACCTCTTCTGATTGATTCTTAGAGTTATCATGAAATATCTTATATGCTCTACAACTTATTCCTTTTCTAATGGCAACTTTTGTTCTAGATT
>NC_056743.1:709990251-710030251 GCF_019279795.1 Protopterus annectens
ATCCCACAAAGCTCAGTCCTGGGGCCTCTCTTGTTCGGTATATATTTCTCGGAGGTACAGGCCAACACGGAAGGACTGTGGCTGACTAAGTTCGCAGATGACTGCAAACTAGGCACCATAATTGACTCTCCAGCCAACACAAGCATACTACAAAAGGGCCTCATCAAAACAGACAACTGGTGCCAGAGCTATGGCCTCAAGCTAAATGCCAAAAAGTGTATAGTCATCCCGTTTGGCAAAAACAAAGTGCCCACAAATTGCCATATAGGTGGTAATCCATTAAGTACGGAAGAAGTAATTAGGGACCTGGGGACCCAAGTTGATAGCAATCTCTCATTTGAAAACCACGTAGCCAAAGTGGTTAGAAAAACATTTTATATAGCCCACCTAATCATGAAGGGATTCACATCTCGATCAGGAGAGGTCATCATGCCTCTTTACATATCCCTCATCAGGCCCATAATTGAGTACAATGCCCCTTTTGGGATGTACCTTACCAGACACCTGCAGCAACTGGAAAGACCCCAAAAGTACCTCACCAAGAGGATCAAAGGGCTCAAACAGATGCCATATGCTGCCCGGTTAAAGAAACTCCAGCTCTATTCAGTGGCATACAGCCTGCTCAGAGGCGATCTGTGCCTGACGTATAAAGCCATGTCCAACCCGGAATTAATGGACATGCTGCACCTCAGAAAATCCAAATCCCATCGAACTATGCACTCAAGAGACTTGAACCTCAGCACTGAAATAAATATGACATGCTGGAGGGACAGATTCATAACCCAGAGGCTCCCTTCACTCTGGAATAAAATCCCAGTCCAGGTTAGGCAGAGTCCCACATTTACTCTCTTCAAGAGGAATCCTGATGAGTGGATGGGAGATCATAGGTTTACCCCGGGTATCAGTTCTGTGTCACTGTTAGACAGAGGCACAGTATACTAACCTCGAAAAAGGGCATAGCAAAATTAATTTAAAATGCGTGGCGAAAGCCAAACACACTCTGGCTAGGCTTATAAATGCCCTAGGCAGAAGTCAGGTAGAACCATATATATTTATATATATATATATATGCACACACACACACACACACACACATATATATATATATATATATATATATATATATATATATATATATATATATATATATATATATATATATATACATATATATATATATATATATAGATACATACACACATATATATATATATATATATATATATATATATATATATATATATATATATACATATATATATATATATATATATATATATATATATATATATATGTATATATATATATATATATATATATATATATATATATATATATATACATATACACATGCAAATAAAAGTATTAAGCGATTCAGGAAGTGTTGCAGGTGTAGTGTAAGCATGCAGAAATGTAAACCGTTAAAAATGGTTTACATTTTTGCAAAGATAAAATCGGAGCCATGACCGCTGACCAAACACATATATTATATTTTTAATATATGCCAATGGCTAAATATATAGCCATTGGCATAAAAAAGAAATGTACAAAATATGAAATTAACATTTAATATATATATAGTCGCACTATCGCAACGTGGAAGCACAAGGCAGCAGCAAAGGGGATCACAAGGAATATATAAAAATATTGAATAAAACCGCAATGAAACACATATCATGATTTCTCCATAATAGTCAATGGCAGGCATGTTACACCATACCCATGGCGCAAGGGTTACTAAGGGGCAGTGACGGTGTTATGCACAGTAGCCAGGAATTAGTAGGAAATGCCATGCAAATGAGAGGAGTAATACTGAATCACAGATTCCCAGCTGTTGTAAGGATGCACCTCACAGCATAGCATTATAACACCAAGGTGAGCCCTTGAGATATAGAAGACATCAAGAGAGGGGTGTGTCGCCATTGCTGTAAGCACATTGGAGCATTGCTAAACCGATCTACCCCTAGCTAGGTAAAGCTGCCGGATAGGGGTGTGTTGAATTGCCCATAGCTGTACTTAGCTGAGAGTACACAAGGTAACCGAGTATGCATGTGAACAGAGATGAAAACGCGTGTAAACCCGGTAAACGTGTTTGCGCGGCACTCACTGCAGCTGAAACAGGAAGGATATAGGAAAGAAATAAGGAAATGCTGCAGCAGTGAAATTGGAGTAAAAATGACTAACACCTAGGAGTCTACAGTGGGCAATTGACAACAGCTAACAAGGCTGCAAGCAGCTACCTGCAGAACAGGGAAGGGGAGGGGCTGTACTGCAAAGAAAACAGCAAAGTGTCAAAGGAGAACAAAGCCGATATGCAGTATATCAGCTACAAGGCACATTTCGCCATGACTGGGTAGGGAAAGTACAAAACAAGAAAGACGGCAGGTGGATGCATGCTTGATAATGGGAGGGGATCCAGGTCTAAAAGTGAATTAAAGGGCAACAGATTAATCAAGACAGGCAAGTAGATCTCTACAGTAAATGCCCCAAACTTGCAGTAATCACTGTAAAACCCATAATTAAGACATGCAGCAGCTGGAATAGCTCATACACACCCACTTACATCAGCAGCATCCATAGCACAATACTGTAAAGTGTGAGAGCACCTCACACACATTTGTATATTGCCATACACTCTGCACCAGTGGTGTATACAGATGGTGAACTTTTATTATGTACATGTTAGGGGCTGCCATAGCTTTGATCCACCAGCATGTGTTGGAGACTGTAGGTGGTGTGGAGGATGATGCACACTACCACCACAGGCACCATAGGAGGAGGAGAGTGTTCAGACCCAGGGTAACCTACCAGGGGATACATGATCTGGAGATAGTAGAGCGTTACAGGGTAGACACGGACATCCTACAACAACTTGTGGAGCTGTGCTGGCCATGCCTCAGAGCCAGAACAAACAGAGGGGAAAACATCCCAGTGAATACGAAGGTATGTGTAAGCCTGAGAATACTAGCTACAGGTACCTTTCAAAGACCAACTGGGGTTATCATGGGGATCTCATAGGCATCGCCATCCAGGGTACTACACTAGTTCCTGGATGCTATGTTACCACATGCCAAAGAGCAGATATACTTCCCCGAATGCAGGAGGAGTTGGCCAGCAATATTAGTCTCTTCCACCATGTGGCAGAATACCCAGAGGTACTGGGTGCAATAGACTGCACGCACATACACATCAAGTCACCACCCAGTGAGCAGGGTAGGTGCTATATAAACCACAAGGGATACCCCTCCATCAACTGCCAGGTCATGTGCAATGCCCAGGGCATTATCATGGATGTGTGTGTGCTGGCAGCCCTGGAAGCTATCATGACTCTCACATCTGGCATGCCTCACAGCTGTATCTGTTATTTGCCGTGGGGACATCCCAAATGGCCACCTGGTGGGGGATGCTGGCTATGCACTGGAACCATGGATGATGACTCCCATCAGAAATGTGCACACACCCATGCAGGATCACCATAATGAGGCACATGCACAAACCAGAATCATCATAGAGCATGTGTTTGGGATGCTGAAATCACGGTTCCATTGCTTGGACATATCTGGTGGATTCTTGCTGTACTCTCCAGGCACGTGCCTACATCTTCATAGTGTGTGCCATGCTACACAATGTGGTCCTGCGGAAACAGCTGCAGCAGGGACAGAATGGTAAAGGCCCTCACAGCCCACCACCATTGCCAAGGGCCCCACAGGCACAGAGGTACTCAGACCATGAACACCCTGAGCCAGCCCCAATAGGCAGACGGAGGCATGCCCAGTATGCCCATGCCTTGGCAAAGAGGGAACGTATAGCACACACACTGACAGTGTAGGCACGTAGGGACTGACACCTTTCTCCACCTGCACACACAGTAAAAATGGAAGGCATACACACAAGACTACCTGTAAATTGTCATGTATAGGCAGTCTACTGTGTGCATCCAACATAGGCACCCCTCAACTATTGCACACACAACAGCCATTGTCACAAGGTAAGTCAACACCTGAACAGTAAATTAAGCTATCAGCATATGCAGATACTGTATGTATCGATTCATAGGTAGGTACTTGGCCAACTGCCAGAGGCCATTCATAAGGCCAGCCAAAATGTGTCAGCATTTGCCACCCCATTGATTCATTAACTGTCCCTCTGTTGAGCAGAGCCAATGGCAGGATCCATGGGGTGCATCTACTTTTCCCCATCTACCCTTCAAGATTTCTCTTGCAGAGTGTTAGTGATGGGCTCTGTATAATGTAGTTAGGAATGCTGTTCCAAATTATGGGATTGTCTGTGACAGGATGCTGTCCCTCCAGCATCTTCTAGTTATTGTTGTGGCAAGGTCAGCTCACTGCAGTGTGTGGCTCACTGTGACATAGATTCCCATAGGTGGAGCATATCCATCAAGCCTGAGTTCGACATGGCTGTGTTGGCTAGCGGAGATCATCTCTGGGTAAACGAGATGCCACTGAGTAAAGCAGGAGTTTATTCAGTCTGGCTGCATAGGCCATATATTGGAGGCCAGTATTCACCTTGGTGAGGTTCATTTGTGGACCCCCCAGCTGTTGGATGTGTCCTCTGAGGTACATCCCACATGGGTTATTACACCCTATGATGGGACTGATGAGTAAAGAGGCACTATAACCCCAGTATGTCAAGATGAAATTTCTTTAGTAATCAGATGGCCTGCATAGTAGGATGTCCTAACTACTGTGGAGATATGATTGTCAAAGGGGAGATCACTATCTACCTTAGTCCCCAGATACCCCATTACCTCATCTGTATTAAAGTGGCTGCTGCTCATGTGTTAATATATGGGTGGCAATTCCACAATGGAATGACCATGCAGTTAGTGGCACTTGACTGGAGGCCATGTCTTTGGCACCCTGTGATGTTCTCTGTGAGGCCCCTTGAGGGATGTCCGTGTTAGCTGGACTATCAATAGTGGCTCCCAGTTTGCAGCCATTGCCAAACGTGGTCTGCAGACCTCCCAACCGTCCCGAATTACTCGGTGTTTACCGAGTTTTGGGGTCCAAATGGAGGGGTGCCACGATTCCCGAGTGGTACCCCTTCATTTCCGATTTCTTTGCAGTTTGTTTTTTTATTTTTTTTTAATTTGCGCTGTTGGAGCTGATGTCATCACGTGCGCGATGACGTCAGCTCCGTAAGCACTACCAGCCAGTCGGAATTGAGCTCATGGAGCTCACGTCATCATTTCCGGCTGGCTGCAAGCAGGCGGAAATTAAACTGTTGCTGCTGAAAGAAGAATTGGTAGACGCCGACGGACTTAAATCTGCTGCTGCAGCTCGTTTTTCTTGGGACTTTGCTTTGCTTCTAGAGGGACTCTCCGCTGCTTCTTATTTTGTTTGCTTTGCTGCTAGAGAGAGAATGGGACTTTTGCTGTGCTGCATTACTGCCGTTTTCGGCTCATTTTTGCTGGGACTTTGCTTTGCTGAGGGACTCTGCTGCTGGGACTTCTGCTAACAAGAGAATGGGACATTTGCTTTTCGCTGATGTTTCAACTTTGCTGGGAAGTGGGAACTATTAGGTAAGCAAAGGAACAAAGGGTGTGTGTGTGTGTGTGTATATATGTATGTGGGACTTTTGATGCTTTTAGCTGTCCCTTATTTTGCATAAGTTCTTTTTTTCACGTACTTAGTTTCTCAGAAAGTTTGTGATGTTTCTGATGAATCAGTGAGGATTTCAAATGCTGTATAATAATGATGATGGACATTTGAGTTTTAGACTTATAGCCTTCAAAAAAGGTATGCAAGTATAAAGCCTGCTATTCTAAGCAAGTTTTGAAGTATACTAATTTATTTAAAAATGTGTGTGTGTGTGTGTGTGTGTGTGTGTGTACATATGTATGTATGTCTGTATTTGTGCGTATGGGCGAAGGGTGTTGAAGACTATTTCATTTGTCCTTGAGTTTGCAAATTGTTTCTGATTTTTTTTTTTTTTTTTTGCCTGGTCTGTTCCTCATGAAGTGAGTGAGAATCGCAGTTACTAAGTAATGGCCACCTGAGTTTCAGACTTAGTAGCCTTTAGGAAAAAAACACACTAATGCAAAATCTGTTATTTTAGCAAGTTTCTGATTAAAGACAATAGCTCTTCCTGATTTTGTCTTTCATCCACAATTATATTTTTGGTTTTCTCTTTGATTTTTGAGCTACAAGGTTGAGGTGTGTGAGTCTGTGCATAAGGAAAGTTGCAGTGGACTACATACTGTATTCTGACAGTGTGGCACTTATTTATGCATTTATTTAGTCATTTGGATTGCAGTCAAATATCAGAGATGTACAGTCACAGTTGTACAAGTACTTAGAATTTGATTGCAGTCAAATGTCTGAGATGTACAGTCAAAGTTGTTCAAGTGCTTAAAATAAATTACTGTGGTCAGTTCTTACTATTTTTGTTTTATTACAGCTGAAATCTGAGGTATAGATAGTCAATAAATCTGTCTTAAATTGCTGGATTAAGGGGCTGATTGTAGTTGAAGGTGATTGAAACTGTTATCCTTTGTTCAAATTATGCAATTAGAATTATTCTGCCTTTGCATAAGTAGTTTGTATTTGTGTGAAGCTAGCTGAGATAGTGTCTATTTTTAACACAACCAGATGTCCTTATTGTGCACAATTAATAAAGTGACTGTAATTGTTGAGTACAGTGATTATCTCTTATGAAAATGTGTGTGTGTGTGTGTGTGTGTGTGTGTGTGTGTGTGTGTGTGTGTGTGTGTGTGTGTGTGTGTGTGTGTGTGAAAATGCCCCAAATGTAATACACCTGGTGGCTAGAGGTATTTAGGCTCAAATCCTGTACCTTTGGTTCAGGGTAAAAAGAGCCTAAAGTCTGTAGCCACCACCATTTCTCAGCTTTGCCCATATTTTTTTTTTCTGCTAAGAGTTGAGAGCTATGGTGACAACAATATTTGTATTCCCCCATTATTGGCTTTGTTGTTTGTCCAGGTTTTTTTCTGCTAAGAGGCTGACAGCTATGATAAGAAGTGAGAATTGAATTCACTAAATGATAGCCATTAAGTTTGCCTTCCTATTGTTTAACCTGCTGATTTAGCATAGTGGTATGTTGCACTGACTGTAGTGTATAGTATTCCGGGTTAAAGACTTTCCAGTAACATGCATGGTGGTAACACAACATTTTATTTTAGCAACTTTCCAAAATTATACAAGCAATGTTTAAAATGTGTCCTTGGTTTTTAACCTTTTGCCTCCCCAAAAATCCTGAAATTGAAAATAAGTGTGAGACGCTGTGCAAGATGCCTGTGGCTTACACTGCTGTCGTTCTGTTTATAGTTTGGGTGTGGAAGTAGACTTTTATGATGGGAATGTTCTGAATTGGGCAGATTTGTAATTATTGGTTCATGCATTTTATTTCATTGCCAACAGTACAGCCTACTGGAAAAATGTTCATTCAAACAATAAATGTTAAATGTGCTCTGTCTAACAAGTGTGCTGTATTATACAAGGAATATAACTTAATAAAGTCAGGAAGGTGTGCAAGGGGCCAATGATTTGAAAACAGCCCAAAGGTAATCTTTATCCACCACTGGCCAGATGCATTTTCTTTGGATGTGGTGCAGGTTTCAATGATGTTTCAATGAATGTGAGTTTCAAGGGCAGAGAAATTTTAATGCCAAGTCTATTTTTATTGTGAGACAGTATTGCTTTGTTTATCAGATGTCTGTTAGTGTTTGTGCATTGATGTGCTGCAAAATGTAAAAATAAAATCCAAATAATCATTATAGAAGTAAAGCAGTATGCACACATTAGTGTTTATGGTAAATGGGGCGAAATAGCCAGGTAATGGGACATTGGAATGGCTGCAGGGGGACTTTGGTCATGGTGCCATATTTTGGTTGTCTGTTCTTCAGTTTGTGTTCGAAAGTTGGTAACCCACAATTCCATTGGAGTGGGTGGGGTCACATAATTATGTATGCAAATTAGATGTTAATCAGCGTACAGATTTGTGCCTATTTTTCATGGCCCTTGTCCAGATTTTTGATGTTTCCAGGTTGAGAGGTATGGTGGTCTGCCGTAGTCCACCTGTGTTTGCCTGTACATCTGAGGCATATATGCCAAACAGTAGGGCTCCCAGGACTGAGTCCTGTGGGACACAAGTCGTGACTGCTCAAGAGTTGGACCTGGAGACCGTTAGTAGTACCATGTGGGTTCTGTGTGTAAGCCCGTTGGCAACCCAACCTGTGATGTATGGGTGAATGCACAGGCTGGTGTGTTTATCAATAATACCTGAGTGGGGCATGGTGTCAAAAGCCTTGGTGAGGTCCAGGTAGTATATGTGAACCACCTCCCTGTCATCTAATGTCTTGGTGACTGTATGTAAGATGTCAAACAGGTTCAGTAGGCATGAACTGCACTCAAACAAACTGACCTGGGTTGGATCATTTGTTCGGTGCTTACCAATGTCATTGTTAATGAGTGCCATGAGGATCCGAACCATACCATTGTAGACCAGGCTAGTCAGGCTTTTGGGGTGGTAGTTACCATGGTCAGTTGTGATCCCACCTTGATGGAGTGGAATAACTGTTGCCATGTGCCATTGTATGGGCATGTACCCTGTGGAGAGGCTGAGGTAGGAATGCTGAATTAGGTGGGGGGCAGGTTGTCTTGTACAATTTACAAGACGCAGTCTGGGTCAACATCTGCCTCCACTGATGCTGTGTTCTGCTGTTAGAGAGGGCCATTTCCACCTGTGTCTCTCTGATGGTTGGGATACTGTACCTTTCGGGTAGTGTTGTGGGCTATTTATGGGGTGACGTATGCACCTAACGTATCTGCAAGAATGTTGGCAATATCAGTAGGATCAGCATATTTTTTGCTATATTTCACTAGCACAGTGCAAATCTGTGTGTCACCACGTATATCCTTGACATAGCCAAAGAAGGATTTGCGGTTATTTTTTGAATCTTGCGTATTCTCCTGCTGATAGCCTTGGATGATGTCATGAGGGACCTAGTGTATTATACTAATAGTGGTCATGAATGTCTGCCCTTCGTGGGATTTGCTGTGTGTCTGGAACACTGTCCTACTTCTGTAGTATAGCCTGTTTTTTGCAGAGGCCCACCAGACCAGTGTCCTTGTCTAGGAGGAATGAGTCTTGGTTTACCAGTGATGGCACAATCCATACATCCGTGTAGGTGCTTATAGACTGCATTTGTAAATCTGTCTGTATTTTGAGCAGTGTTTCCTCATAGCATGGGGGCTGTGAACCCCCCCACCCCTGTCACTAGTAGTGTAAATTTAGCTGTAGGAAAGGTATACACTGTGGTATCTGTGGGTGGGGGAGATGCTAGGGTGTGGAAACAGTGAATAGTTCATGGTCAGATCTAACCAGTGATCGGTTAACCTCCACTGTGGTGCACCTCTTGCCCATGTTGGTGATGACCATATCTAGTAGTTTCCATCCCATGTTAGGGAGGCTACCACCTGATACAGGGCATATGAGGTGATACATTCCAGGAAACGCTGGGCCTGGAAGTGAGTACCGGAGTACGTTTCCCAGTTAATGGTATGGTAGTTGACATCGACTAAGGCCAGGGTGTGCGTTAGGACTGTCATGTTCTCCACTGTCTCCAGGTAAGTGGAGTGGAGGTCATGGGTCATGGAGGGTGATCCGTAGCAGGCTACATTCCACATTGCAGTTGTGGCTGATGTTAGCTGCACATAGATGATAACAGAGGTATCATGCTGCCCCACTAACCTGGAGATGTAGTTATCTCTGATGAGTATGGATACAGCCAAGGGAGCCCGCAGGATTTTTTGCAGGGGGTTGCAAACCCAGAGCCCCATCTATACAGCCCCACCCCCTCCCCCCATGCAGCCCCCCCACCCACACATGCAGCCCCCACACCCACCCACGCAGCCACTCCAGTGTCCCATTACTTGGCTATTTCTCTCCATTTGTCATAGACACTGTTCGAATCTCTCAGTGTGTATACTGTTTTATGCTTTACTTCTACAATGGTTACAGATATTTGGATTTCATTTACAACTTTTATTTCAAATTTTATAGTACAGACTGATAGACATTTACTAAACCTAAACAAAGCAATAGTCTTACAATGAAAACAGACAGCATTAAAATTTCTCTACCTTTGAGGCCCACATTCACTGAAGCAGCATTGAAACCCACATTCAAAGAAAATGCATCTGGCCAGTGGCAGGGTAAGTTTACCTTTGGGCTGTTTTCAAATCATAGGCTCCTTGCACACATTTTTAGAACCATGCAAAAGTTTTTTGATTCACCTGCCTGACTGTATTAATTATACTATATAATAATTGAATTATATCCCTTGTATAATACAGCACCACTTGTTAGAGTGTGTTTTAAATTTATAGTTCTGAACATTTTTCCTTTAAGCAATGAAACAAATCATATGAACCAATAATGACAACCTGCCCAATTCAGAACATTTCAACCATAAAGGGCCACTCAAACTTCTGTCATACAATCCACCAATATCAATCAATATGTAGAATCTCTGCAGAAGTAAACGTCATCTAAATAATTCCACATTAAAGAGATTTGAAACCAGTGAATAGGTTGTTGCTAGAAAACAACTTTATATTTCAGTGTCTCATTTACAAATTCAGTACCTGTCGCCCTTGAAGAATAACTTGCCTATGTTACATTAAAATAAATGGTAAGCTAGTATATTGCAATAGAGAATGGGTGGCAAGCTATAAAACAGGTTGGCAAGCTATAAAACAGGTTCATAGTTATTAGGTGTTTCATCCAAAGGATGACATACTAAGGAATGCAGTACCATACCCCCTTAAAATGCAGATGTACATGCTGTGGGAATAGAACCTACAGCCCTTTGCATCAAGATAAAAGTATGCTACTTGCTGTGCTAACACTGCTTTAAAATTCTATGCCACAATAATGATATCATTTGCTAAACAAAAGAGTTGCACATTTTAAGCAGACTTAGCATGAGCAGCAGTAACCTTTGCTTCCCTTGAAGCATACAATTGCTTGAAAAAGCACTTGAAAATAAATTCCACCTGCTAGATCTAACTAGGGTAGGGCATTTCTCTTTCTGACTCTTGTCTCTCTCTCTCTCTCTCGCTCTCTCTCTCACACACACACACACACACACACACACACACACACACACACACACACACACACACACACACACACACACACCTCAACTTCTTAGTGCAAGAAATCTGGACAAAGCCTAACATAAACAGGGACAGATTATAAATATTGCTTTCATAAACTTATAAAATTGCTAGAATAACTGGATTTGTGTTGGTATGCATTTTTCTAAAGAATATGATGTCTAAAACTATTTAGCAACTTCAATCTTTTTTAGGAGGAATATGGGGCAAAAAATTGGACATTCTGCAAAAACCTGGACAGCTGAGGGGTATGCTACCTCCCTTAGAGACTTTGTCAAACTGTCCTCCTTTCCACATATTTTTACTCATTCCAGCCTTGACAATGTACATAAATAGATTTTGTCAAAGTTACAACAAATTTAAACTCTGTGTGAACTTGGTGATGTTCATCGTGTTACACTGCTGCAGTCATTACACTTGGGTTATCCTGCCATCAGGCAGTTCCCCAGTCGGACTGAGTTCCAAAGTCTTGGTCCGGCATCAGTTGCTGTCACCTTCTCCCTGATGTCAGTGCGACAGGGGTATATAAGATGCAGCCAACGCCGTTTTCTTCAGTCTTTCTTGCCGCGCGGAGCCCGAAGCAAAAGCAGTTCGCAAGTGCCAGTTGGCCATCTCCTGAGATTTTCATTCCGAATCCAGAACCAAAGTCTTCTACAAAGCTAAGTACCCCATTGGGGAAACTTTTTCTTGCCTCAGACCGATGTCAGCAAAAGTTAATAACTGTATTTCTTGTGGGAAGCAAATACCTCATAAGGATTTCCATTCCTATTGTATCCCATGCCTAGGCCCTTATCACGACATCACTGATTGTCGGTTTTGTACTAGGTTTAACAAGCACACTATTAAACGTCGGTTTGATTTTGCCCGACATTATTTTGGTAGAAAATTCAATTATACCATGCCGTCGGAACTTCTGATGACCGGAATACACAAAAAGCGTAAAGACAAGGATAGGCATCCGAGGCCCAAAACTGACGACGAAGCCTCTTCTAGGCCAGTTGCCGGTTCTCCAGTTTTCAGCGAGGTGCCTTCGCAGCCCCTGATGGCCACTTCTGTAGAACCACAAGCCACCTGTGACTCCCACGTGGAGATGGCTGGGCCTTCGGATATACAAGTTCTTCAGCCTACCAAGACTAATCTTTCAGAGGGATCCGGAGTAGCTGAGCAACCCACAGCTACAGGGGGTGTCTTCAGACCTACTCAGTTAAGCATTAAACCCTCAGCTAAGTCTAAGCCTCCTTTAAAGTCAAAGAAACAAATACAGCATTCTCCAGGACAGGCCTCCATGCCTAAGAAACAAATGCTCAAAATGGCCGAAGACCTAATCACTCTGATCAGAGGGTCCCATCCCCCTCCTGATAAAAGGCCTAGACAGGATGCAGACTATGACTCATCCGACCAGGTGTCCATCTTTTCTGATTCATCCTCAGACTTTGGATACTCTTTACCCCCTTATGAGGATTCTGATGCTGAGGAATCTATTCCATCAGCCTAACTGCCTGAGGACTACTCCTTTGGGGAAACCCTATATACCATGAGGGAGCAATTCCACTGGAAAGGCCAGGATTATTCAGAATCCAAGAAAAGGCCCAGATACTTCCTTTTATTACCTCAACACCCTTGCTATTCCGCCAGTGTTAGATATTGTGGATGATGTGTATACTGAATCCAGCTTAAATCCTGATTCCTTACCTCCAGCCCCTGTTAAACCTGACAGATACTGCAGAGTCCCTGACTCACATAAATTTCTGTATAAAAGCCCTGTAGCTGACCCTGAAACTATTTCTCAGGGACCCAAAGGAGTTAAGGCCTCATCAGCCAAGAATCCAGTTCCCTCTGACAGAGATTCCAGAGCATTAGACGGATGGGGAAAGAAAGTATATATGTCTGCAACTTTAGCAATGAGAGCCTTAAATTGTGTTTCACATGCTAAAATATCAGCAATTTTTACTGTCTCAGTTAAAACAAAAAATGCTTTCAGAATCAGATCCTCCTAATTTTAAAGAAATGCAGGATTTATTGCATGCAGCTGAACAAGTGGGAAAGCATACTTTGCAGTGTGGTTTTGATTCTCTAAAGTCCTCCTGCAGAGCAGCAGTTACAGGCTCTGTCATTAGAAGACATGCTTGGTTAAAAGAACGTACATTACCAGATCATGTTAAAGCAAAATTATTGGATGCACCTTTGCAGCAGGATGTATTACTTGGGGTTAAGGCAGAAGAGGTACTAAAGAAAATGGAGGATAAGGCAAAATCTATGCAAACAGTGAAGGATTTCTTACAGGTTCAGCCTCCTAGATTTAGCAGAAACTGGCCAACTAAGAATTGGTCCTTTCCAATTGCAGACAGACCTCAAAGGCGAAGATACAGATGTCCAAGAGGTAGAGGTCAAACACAAGGTACTTACAGGCCTTGACAATGGGGTGCATCAGGCCAGAAAGAAGGGGAAGACAGTCCCCAACAATATAAAAACAGGTCCAATGACTTCCAACTACAGCTGCCAAACAAATCCTTCTTGGCAGCCCCCCTTGGGAAGAAAACTGGCACTCTTCTACCACAATTGGCAAATGATCACCAAAGACAAATGGGTTCTCAACATTGTATTTCAAGGTTATAGGTTCCACTTTCACACTCTGCCAAGGTTAAAAGAAATGCCAAACCTGCCACCAAATCAATGGGCAGAGGCTCAAAAACAAATTACAGCACTCATGGATATGAGAGCTATTCAAAAGGTACCATCACAGGAGCAAGGACAAGGATTTTACTCAAGACTCTTTCTGGTACCCAGAAAGGACAAAGCCTGGAGGCCCATTCTGGATCTTTCATCTCTAAACACTTACCTGGATGTTCTGAAATTCAAATTATTAACATTACAGCAGCTTCTTCCCATACTGGGCAAGAAAGCTTGGCTTGTGACTTTGGACCTCAAAGAGGCATACCTGCATGTCTCTATCAGACAAAACTGCAGAAGATACCTCAGAGTCATAGCGGGTTCAATGCACTACCAATTCTCTGCACTGCCCTTTGGCTTATCTACTGCACCCAGGGTCTTCGCAAACTTCCTGGCACCAGTAATTGCATTTTGCAGACAGAAAGGAATTCAAATTTATCCGTACCTGGATGACTGCCTGATTCAAGCAGAGAGCAAGGACATTCTTCTAAAGCATCTGGCATTTGTAAAAAAGTTATTAAGTTGCCTGGGGTACACAGTAAATGAAAAGAAGTCAAAACTAGTGCCCTCACAAGAGATTATATTCCTGGGTGCCAGCTTGAACACAACGGCCCAAATGGCTTATCTCATGCCAGACAAACAAGGACAAATGACTCAATACTTTCAATTGATGGCAACAAAGACCCAACTCCCTGCAAGAAAAATTCTGCAGGCCTTGGGTTACATGGCATCTTGCATATTACTAATTCCATATGCCAGACTGCATATGAGGAAACTACAGTGGTACCTAAAGAATGTATGGTCTCAACACTGTCAAAGTTTGGAAACAGTTATACCACTAATCCCTTGCCTTCAACAGGAGTTTCAATGGTGGGCTCAAGCTTGTCACCTCAACAAGGGACAGCTTTTTACACAACCCACAGCTAGGCAAACACTGACAACAGATGCATCGGATTACACCTGGGGAGCACACATGGCAGGCAAATGTATTCAGGGCACGTGGCCCGCAGAACAAAGGCATCTTCACATCAATCAAGAGATGCTAGCTGTACAAAATGCGCTTATAGCTTTCAAGGACCTGCTGCATTCAGGACAACTACTACTAAAGACAGACAACACCACAGTTATATGGTACATAAGCAAGGGGGCACTCACTCCTACCCCCTATGCAGACAAGCTATGACCTTGTGGAACACAGCTATAAACCTTCAAGTTCATCTGCAAGCACAATTCCTGCCAGGAGACAAAAACACACTGGCAGACGACTTAAGCAGAAACATTGTGGATCCCCACGAATGGGAGTTGAATCCACAAATATTCAGAATGATAACACAGAAATGGTGGAGCCCGGACATAGATCTGTTTGCATCCCCATTAAACTGCCAGCTACAAAAATTCCACACAAGGAGTTACCATCCACAAGCATGGAAAGTGGATGCTCTCTCATTCAGCTGGGAGAACCTACAAGTATATGCTTTCCCACCATTACCTCTCCTGCCAAAGGTACTCATAAAAGCCAGGCAGGAAGAGCCAAAGATGATCCTGATTGCACCAGACTTGCCATGCCAGCACTGGTACCCAATCTTAAGGAGCTAAGCACAAGGACCGCCCTGGATTTTGCCTCAAATCCCACATCTGCTGACTCAGCACAAAAAACAAATACTACACGCCAGCTAAAGATCTTAAACCTAGCTGCATGGACGATTCCTTAGTCAAGCAAGCAATGCCTATCTCCAAAGCTGTTATGGATGTCATTCTGGAGGCCAGAAGGCCTAGTACCAGGAAAGCCTATTCGGATAAATGGAAAAGATTCTGTGCCTGGAACCAAGCTCACAGCCTTGACCCTCTTGTCCCAAACATTGCTCAGATACTACAATACTTAACTGAGATGCTGGACAAAGGACTCTCCTTCTCATCCATCAAGATCCACGCCTCTGCCATCTCTGCTCATTACAACACGGATCCACCAATTTTCTCTAGTCCTCTGTTAAAACAGTATCTCAGAGAGGCTAAAAACATAAGATCGCACCGTAGAGCACCTACTCCAACTTGGGACCTCAACTTTGTTTTGGAGAAGCTAACACTACCTCCTTTTGAGCCAGCCAACACAGCAGAATTAAAATATATATCTTGGAAAACTGCTCTGCTCCTGGCAATAACATCAGCACGAAGAGTTTCAGAATTACAGGCACTAATGGCAGTGGAACCTTTCCTCATTTTCCACCAGGACAGGGTGTCTTTAAGAACTAACCCTACTTTTATGCCAAAGGTGGTATCCAGTGTGGCTTTAAACCAAACTATTCACCTGCCAACTTTTTATCCTAAACCACAGAATAAAGGGGAGAGACTACTGCACTCTTTGGACATTCACAGGCAGTTACGTTTCCACTTGGACAAAACCAAAGCTTTCAGAAAATCTGAACAATTGTTGGTAACATATGCTGCAGGAGCACAGGGAAAAGCCATTTAAATACAGACTATTTCAAAATGGATAGGACATTGTATATGTTTCTACTACACATACCATGAAAAACCTGTATCTAGCAGCATTAGATCTCACTCCACCAGGGCAACAGCCACTTCAACTGCCTACCTCAGGGGAGTACCTACCAAGGATATTTTGGAAGCAGCAACTTGGAGTTCTGTACATACCTTCACCAAGCATTACCATCTGCCTCAATATTCCAAATCCAGAGCTGGCTTCGCCACTGCAGTGCTGCAGGGCCTTATAGCCACCCCTAATGCCTTATAGAACCAGCCACCCTTCCTTAGCTTTGGGATTCTACCCAAGTGTAATGACTGCAAAAGTGTAACATGATGAACATAGTACAGTTTTGTACCTACCATAAATGTAGACATTCAAGTGTATACATTGCTGCAGTCCAGGTTACCCTCCCTCCTTCCCCTCTTACTGGCTGGTACGTACCTATGTCTTCTACCCTTATGGGGAGTAATTGCTGGTAGCTGTTAAGTTGTTTTTTGCTTTTCTTATATATGTTTTATTAGCAATTGGAATTGTCTACCTATTTAGAGGCACCTGACATCTGGGGCAAGAAAAACTGAAGAAAATGGCGTTGGCTGCATCTTATATACCCCTGTCGCACTGACGTCAGGGAGGAGGCGATAGCAACCGACACCAGACCAAGACTTTGGAACTCAGGCCAACTAGGGAACCACCTGATGGCAGGATAACCCAAATGTAATGACTGCAGCAGTGTATACACTCAAACATCTACATTTATGTTAGGTACAAAACTGTACTTTTGTCTTTTTTTGACAGAAAGGTATAAAGGAACTCATATAGTTGAATCTCTCTGTGATGCTGCTTTAATAAATAGTGTGTTTGCAGTCAGAAACTTTTGCAGTTTTTATACAGAATTTTATACCTACATGAATTAGAATATAACGAATTCCCTTCTCAAAGCCTAAGCTAAAAAGTCCACTCCTTACAAGCACTCCTTCCGCTGGAAAACATCTATATATGCATCATCGCAGAGACCTAGTTCAAGACCGATGACAGCACTCCATTAATGCAGAATTTCAATACTGCCACAAGTTCAGGCCTACCACGTTAGATAAAAGGGTGATGGTGTCTACATATTCTTAAAGAACAATTCATCTCCAGACTTGCTAGGTGAAATAATGATGTGGAACTCCTGTACATCCAACTTAAAGTTAACAAAACTCCTTACTGTGTCATACCTAACTATAGGTCCCCTCTATGTACCCCATCAGTCCATATCTCCCACCTAACTAATATGGTGTCCCTATGCATTAAACCAACACCATTATTCTAGGAGACGTCAATCAACTACTCCTCCATTAACTGAGAAACTTGTATATCCTTGAGTATGTATTCCCAGACAGTTCTGGATTTCATCAATACAGGATATCTGGATCAGGTAGTCTGTACCCAAACAAAAGTGATAAAATCTTGGACTTGGTCTTTAACAATATGGGACAACTTCTGTGTCCACCAACTGCCACTTCCTCCCTGGTTAAACTGGACCACAAATCAGTCACAATTCATTAGAAGACTGTAGCCAAAAGCATCTTCCAGTCCCTCTGTTTTCAGAGATTATGCTAAGGTTAATCTACTAAAACTAAGCAATGGCCTGAATTATGTGGAATCCTTTACTGTCAAATCCTATACACATGTAAATAGCTGCATAGGCACATCTATCCCCTTCTGAAGTAAATAGAAAGCCACATTTAAGAATAATTCCATTTAGTCAAACCCAAATATAAACAGGCTCTGTAATAAAAGAAAACATATTGCCTGCAAAAATAAATTTAACTCTCAAGATGCTAAAGACACTCTTGCTAAATTAATAGGGAGCTCATTACTCTGATCAAATCAACCAAAGCCAGATATGAGGTAAAAAATAACCAACTAGGTGAAGAGTAACCAGAAAGCCTTCTTTAACTATGTTAGAAACCTCAGAAACAATTTGCAGCACTGCACAAAAATAATAGTAAATGATTTAAAATTCATGGACATAGGCAATTTATTAGCAAATTCAGTTCAAACTTCAAACATGTATGTGTGTATATATAGCAGAGTGGCCAGAATTCAATATTTTGTGCTCAGACATCATAAATTTGCCCATACACCACCCAGCTAGCTACCACTTAAAAATATACTCAAAAAACTGCCCTTAAAACTTCAAAAAGGGGCACATGGTCAACTATTGCCACTTATAACCAAGAAAATATTATTTTTAGTGGTGCATTTTTATCAGGTAGGTATATTTTGTACTCTACACAGTTTAGTCAGGTCTAACCATTCTAAACCTTAGAACTATAAAGTTTCTGAGACAACCAGAAAAAAATGTAGGAATTTCACTGTAATAAGTATACCCATCTACACCCATGCCTCGTCATAGTTTTATTAGTAAGCAAATAATCCAAAGATAAAGTATGTGTAACAACACCACTAGATTATTCAATATGCTAATGATCAAAATGGAACTATAAACATGTCCAATGAAAAGCAATCAACAGTCATTATAACTGCAGTGTACATAGCTGCAGGCATACCAAGATTAAAAACTATATATTTTTTCAGAGTAAGATAGCAAACCATTATAATCAGAATGCAATTGGGTTTCATCTCCCCATGTTAGTGCTGGCTTCCTAACTTACAAATATCTATGAAAAAAAACATGGACAGCAGCCACCTCAAAAGTAAAAGAAAGAAAGCAGTATTTCAGGCTAAAGACACGTAATGTTATAATAAATATTCTTCGACATCCACTCAGCCAGCATGAGTATCCAAGTAAACACAGATAACACTGACAATCTCTCAGAGAACAGCCACACAGTTAAACTTTAAATCAGAAGATGCAAACTAACACAGTAGTAAGTTAACCTCCCCTACACAATCACTCATGCATCACAGCCATATGTACATAGCAACATAGCACAGGGGAACAGGTACTGCTGCATGTTATTACTCCTCATACATCACAGCCATATGTACATAGCAACATAGCCCAGAGGAACAGGTACTGCTGCATGTTATTACTCCTCATACATCACAGCCATATGTACATAGCAACATAGCACAGAGGAACAGGTACTGCTGCATGTTATTACTCCTCATACATTACAACCATATGTACATAGCAACATAGCACAGAGGAACAGGTACTTCTGCATGTTATTACTCCTCATACATTACAGCCATATGTACATAGCAACATAGCACAGAGGAACAGGTACTGCTGCATGTTATTACTCCTCATACATTACAGCCATATGTACATAGCAACATAGCACAGAGGAACAGGTACTGCTGCATGTTATTACTCCTCATACATCACAGCCATATGTACATAGCAACATAGCACAGAGGAACAGGTACTTCTGCATGTTATTACTCCTCATACATTACAACCATATGTACATAGCAACATAGCACTGAGGAACACGTACTGCTGCATGTTATTACTCCTCATACATTACAGCCATATGTACATAGCAACATAGCACAGAGGAACAGGTACTGCTGCATGTTATTACTCCTCATACATTACAGCCATATGTACATAGCAACATAGCACTGAGGAACAGGTACTGCTGCATGTTATTACTCCTCATACATTACAGCCATATGTACATAGCAACATAGCACAGAGGAACAGGTACTGATGCATGTTATTACTCCTCATACATTACAACCATATGTACATAGCAACATAGCACTGAGGAACAGGTACTGCTGCATGTTATTACTCCACGAACAGCCATCAGTCCTAGTAATGTCAGTTCAGTAAGCTTCTCAAGATGCAGTGCGTATCATCGCTATACCAAAATTCTATACCGCACTACTACACCACGATTGTTACTTTATTTACGTGGCTTTAAATATAGCAATGCTCTTCACCACATTCCCACTGCATGTTTACTCCACTATTGTTGAATTACAGATAATTTAGTTGAGGGGCGTTATTATTTTTTTATTTGCTCAGTTGTTCCTGGTGGTAATGTGCTTGCATGTGGCGAAAAGAGGAAGAAGAAGATTACTTGTAAAGCTACAACACAATCCTTCTACTTTCTGTTCCCTGTTTAAAATTAACCTGCACATCTGTTTGCATTTCTGAACTTACTAATATAAAAATACCAGTAAAATCACAAATAAGGTGAGCATAGGTTACATAAGGCAGTGATGATCTTTGGGAATAGACAGTACAACATGTATTATTTTTTTAATACTTCCTCGCCTTGTAGGTTAAACATTGATGGGGTCCCCATCTAAATTTATCACACAAAGGACATACTGATAACCTTAAGGTAGGTAAAGATACAGCTTTAGTAAATTTTCCCTAGTGCATGAGAAAATATCTACAAGTTTACATGGAGCCAAGTCAGAGATATAGCCTAGAGAGTGAGAGATGTGCTGTCTGTCTGGAAAAAGACAGCTAGCAGCAGTAGCTGACAGTGAAGAGACAGAGTTGATCTAAAAGCAGCAGAGGCATTCACAATTAGCATCAGATACAGATATGTGTGTCCTTAAAATGGTACAGCAAACCTTGCCTAATCTCATTTTAGAGATAAAACATGAGGTGGGAGTGATGCAGAACTTTGAATGGATGAAAATTGTCAGGTTTACTCATAGAGCTCCACTGCACATTATATTTATTTATTTATTTCCTAATATTGTACACAGGTCCATAGGTAAGTACTGGGTTAGCTACCCTTGCGGGCCATTTTAAGCCTAAACAGTTTCCCTTTTTTGTGCTCGAATTAACCTATCCCATTAAGAGACTGGCCTTACCCATCCCACGGTCGATAATTATGTATGACCCTAATGAGAATAATTCGGATCATACCATTGATAATTTGAAAGGATGCATGCATGGGATAAAGCATTTAGGAACTATCTGTCCATCAGTTGAAATTCTAATACTTAATAATAACAATAATTAGTAAGTACATTCTGAGTACATTATCTTTCAGATCCTTGTGTCACACCCATATTGGTGGGGATGGGGGGCAAACACGCTCAGTTTAGCCTCCTAAGAGCTACAAATGCAAACATATTATTTATGAGGGGCAGCACAACTTCTTATGCACTTTTGTTTACATATTATTTGAAAATAAGATTTTATCGTGGTTACAGCTTGAGTGAAGAAGCTATCCTTCTGAAGTTAGACATATGTTTCTGTGCCATGCTCGAGCAACTGAATGTCCCCTGCCTGTTTTGGATAAATTGTCTGTTAAGCATGTACATACTTACAAAAAGATGACAAAATGAGAGTTGTGGAAATATGGATGTAAGCATACATCTCAACCTCTTAGCCCAAGAAATATGGCCAAAGTAAAAAATAATGGGTGACAAAGGCCCCAAAAATATGGACAGATTTTAAACATTGCTCTTATCAACTTAGAACGTTTTTTTTTTTAAATAACAAGTTAAGAATTAGTATGCATTTTCTGAAAGATATGAAGTTGGAAACTCAAATATCTGTCATGATATAGTGAGTTCAAACTCAAGTTTTTTGCCAGAAAACCAGAATTTTGTATGAGGAACAGATCAAAAATATGCAGCAAGAATTTGAAAAGCTGTGAGGTAAGAACAGTACTAGACAAAGTAAATGCTAAGAAAGGCACTTTTGTTTTCTGAGTTCAAGATAAATGTTTCTGGGGTTCACAAACTCATGTGTAAATTGACAATGACTGATCAGGAAGTTATAACATGGGATCATACAGTTGCTGTCACATCAGAAGCCGTATTTCTTTTTAAGATAGGTGAGGATGTTGTATACCGAGCACAGCTCACATTACAAATATAGTGATTTTCAGTCAGTCATGTACGCCTGACCACATGCTATATTATATTTAAAAATATTCAATTAAGAGAAAGAGTCCATTTTAACAGAATGCACTTGTCAACTTGTCAAGAACCTATATATGAGCAAAAAATATTACTTAAATAGGCAATATGCTAAATCTGATATAAATAGGTGAAGAGTCCATCCACACACACACACACACACACACACACACACACACACACACACACACACACACTCACACACACATACACACACACACACACCTCTCAGCCTGCATAGCATTACAAGTAAAACGGATCTCTCAGCCTGCATAGCAAAAGTACATAAATACAGACCTCTCAGCCTGTAACAAATGGAGCTTCCTTCTAGCATGTAAACGGAGCCTTGGGGGAAAAAAATATCTCCTTACTGTGACTCTGGTTTGATGTGGAATCCATTTCTGTGCACTTTGTGTTTGAATTTAACGTTGGTGTGCAATGCACGGACGATGAAGACTTAAAACATCAGTCGCACAGACGCAAAAGCATCTATGTGACTGGACTTGAAGGGTGTTCTTAAAGAAGAATAGCCTAAAAAAAAAAAAAAAAAAAGAAGATGATTCCGGGGGGGGTGGGGTGGTGCAAGTGCACCCCCTTGCACCTGCCTGTGGGCGCCCTTGGATACAGCCTCTCCATGTCTGTCAGTCCATGTTCTGTGGCTGAAATGTGTGGTATAGGTTGTAGTCTGGTAGTGCTGGTGTTCTCTCAGGAGCCTTAAGACAGATTTCAGTTAATGCACAGATGTTGATGTTGTCCATCCTAAGGAGTGCTGTGAGTGCATGCATGTTGTGATCACAACCCCTGGTGCTGAGTAGCATAATCCTCATTGAATCTGCTATTGTGCTGTTTATGGAGCTGGTATTCACCTTTGAGACTCTCCTAAATAAGGCACCATGGGGGCGCCAGTAGCCTTGGCCAGTATTCCAAAGCCTAAGTCTGACACATAGGTTGGTATGGTATCATTGCATGCATGTTTCCCATCTGTGTTTGTTTTTCATCTCCCCAGTAGGTAACCTACCGGTAAGCAATAGAAAGATTTAAAGTTATACAAGTCTTCTAGCTTCCAAGATATGCTTTTGGAGTGACTAAGTATCAGCGTTCTGTATGTTCTTGCTGTACTCAACTGTTTCCTGACTACATGGTGAGTTCTCACTGTATATTGTGATCTGAAGGTCTGTTTATTCACATATTATGGCTGTGATGGCCTGCACATTAGAGGTTCACAGATAGCCTACTACCTATCTGCCCAAGGGCAATTTGAAGCATAGCTACAGATGTTCTTCATCTCACATTGCTGCAGTCCTTACACTTGGGTAGTCCGCTGTCCTCGGTCGGCCCGAATATCAAAGTATAAGGCTGACGTCGGTCAAGGCGCATTAGACTGACATCACGACGTCAGGGTACAAATGCGCATGACCGACGTCATATCCTCAGTCTTTTTTGCCGCATGGTCTGATGCAGAAGCAGCGTTGCAAGTGCCGTCGTTCTGAAATTTTTGAGTTCGAGTTTCAGACCGAGTCAAAGTTGGCTAAGTACCCGTTGGGGAATATTTTACTTTTTTCTTGCCTCAGTGGTTTACCGGATGTCAGAAAAAGTGAATAACTGTATTTCTTGTGGGAAACAGATACCGCATAGAGATTATCATACCTTGTGTATTCCTTGTTTAGGGCCTGAGCACGACGTTGTTGGGTGTCGCTTTTGTGCTAGGTTCAATAAGCGCACTATTAAGAGAAGGTTAGATTGTGCCAGGTTAGTCTTTGGGAAGCGGTGCAATTACACTATGCCGTCGGATGCTCCGGCGTCCGCTTCTTCAAAGAAGCGCAAGGATAAAGCAGCTAAGCCCAGGGTAGATGAGTCGTCCGTACCGGACGCCGGTTCTTTAGAGGTATCGGTGGAGCCGGTGGTTCCACCGGAGGTTTCTCTGGAGGCCCAGGGGGAGACCTTGTTATTGCAGGATGTGGCCTCTCAGGAGGCAAGTCAGGCTGAAGGGGCTTCTCAGGTTACTGTACTCCCCTCCCTTCCTAGGGTGGTTAGGCCTTCTGTTTCCAAGGCTTCTCCCAGAGGCAGGCCAGGTTTAGCTTCAGTTGGTGTCACTCCTAGTTCTTCAGGATCTGTGCCCAAGAAGCATATGCTTAAAATGGCAGAAGATTTGATTACCTTAATTAGAGGTTCTTTGCCCCCTCCTGATAAGAGGCCTAGGGTGGAACCTGAGTTAGGGAGTGTTGAGCAGGCTTCAGATGTTTCAGAGTCTTCGGCTGAAGACTTGCAGGAGTATTCTCCTTATTCTGATTCTGATGTGGATGATTCTACTCCTTCTGCTTCTCCTCCTGAGGATTTTTCTTTTTCAGAGACCCTCCATTCCATGAGGGAGCATTTTAAGTGGGAAGGTCAGGATTTCTCAGATTCCAGGAAAAGGCTTAGGGAATTTCTATTTTTACCCCAGCATAGGCCTTTGGCTATACCTCCTGTTTTGGATGTTGTGGAGGATGTGTTTGCAGAGGCTTCTCTTAATCCTGATTCCCTGCCTCCTGCTCCTGTTAAGCCGGATAGGTATTATAGGGTGCCTGAAGCTCATAAGTTTCTGTTTAAGAGTCCTAGGGCGGACCCAGAAACTGTTAGTCAGGGGCCTAAGGGTGTTAAGGCTTCTGTTGTTAAAAATCCGGTTCCTCCAGATAAAGAGGCTAGGGCTTTGGATAGATGGGGAAAGAAAGTCTATACGTCTTCCACCCTAGCTATGAGGGCTCTAAATTGCCAGTTTCACATGTTGAAATACCAAAACTGTCTACTGTCTCAATTGAAGTCTAAGGTAGATGCTCTGGCGGAAGGTATTGACTGTAAAGAGTTACAGGATTTGGTACATGTCTCTGAACAAGTGGGTAAGCATTCTTTGCAATGTGGTTTTGATGCTGTACAGGCCTCGTCTAGGGTGGCTGCCACAGGGTCAGTTCTTCGCAGGCACGCCTGGCTGAGGGATCAGAATTTATCTGACCATGTTAAGACAAGGATTTTGGATGCTCCTTTACAATCTGATGTGTTATTTGGTTCACCTGTTGAGGCAGTCTTAAAGAAAATGGAAGACAAGGCTAAGTCTATGCAGACTGTTAAAGATTTTTTGCAGGTTCAGCCTCTGAAGTTTAGCAGAAATTGGCCTACTAAGGGGTGGACGTATCCTTCTTATGATTCCCAGTCTAGGAGCAGGTCTAGACAGGTAGGGGCAGAGCTCAGGGCTCTTTCAGGCCTAGAACAGGGAGTTCACCTGCACAGTCTTGGTGAGGGCAGGGGTCAGTCCTTTCGTAAACAGACCGAATGACCTACCTTTTCAGCTGCCAGAGTCTTCTCGACTAGCAGCACCTTTGGGAGGAAGGTTGGCACTTTTCAAAGAAAATTGGAGTTTAATTACCCAAGACAGATGGGTATTGGATATCATACACCAAGGTTACAGGTTTTATTTCCATACCTTGCCTCCTTTCAAAGGCATGCCAGACGTTCCTCCTCAGCAAAGAATAGAGGCTCACAAACAGATTTCTGTGCTACTCCAAATAGGAGCCATTCAGCCGGTCCCTCTGTCAGAAGTGGGCCTAGGATTTTATTCTCGCCTGTTCCTAGTACCAAAGAAGGGGAACACGTGGAGACCAATTTTGGATTTATCTATCCTCAACACTTATCTGGACATTCCCAAGTTCAAAATGTTGACGTTACAACAGCTTTTACCTCTGCTGGGCAAAGATCATTGGATGGTGACTCTGGATCTCAAGGAGGCTTACCTTCATGTTCCTATCAGGCTAAGTTGCAGGAAGTATCTACGTTTCGGGCTGGGACTTCTCATTATCAGTTCTCTGCATTGCCCTTTGGCTTCTCTACTGCCAGAGTATTCACGAAGGTTCTGGCTCCAGTAATAGCTTTCTTCAGACTAAGAGGGATACAGATCTATCCTTATTTGGACGATTGTCTGATTCTGGCTCAAGGAAAAGAAGAGCTTCTTCATCATCTCCACTATGTGATAGCAGTGCTAAGATGCCTAGGGTATTCTGTGAACGAAATAAAGTCCAGTCTAGTACCCTCTCAGGACATGTGCTTTCTGGGTGTGAGACTGAATACAGCATCCCAGATGGCCTTTTTGACCCCGGACAAACAAAAGAATCTTTCTCTTTACTTCCATCAATTGTCTCATCAGTCCAGGCTGACTGCAAGGACAGTCCTTCAAGCCTTGGGGTTCATGGCATCTTGTATTCTGGTGCTTCCCAATGCCAAACTGCATATGAGGAAGTTACAATGGTATCTCAAAAATTTATGGACACAGCACTGCCAAGATTTGGACACTGTCATTCCGATAATACCTTGCATTCAAAAGGAATTTTTGTGGTGGGCTCAGGAATGTCACCTAAACAAGGGACTCTCTGTGACCCGGCCAGAGGCGAGTCAGATTCTAACGACAGATGCCTCAGACAAAGCTTGGGAAGCTCATCTAAATGGAAAGTGGATACAAGACACGTGGCCTGCCAGACTTCTACATCTACATATCAACCTGAAGGAGATGTTAGCAGTCCAATTTGCATTAATAGCTTTCAAGGATTTACTTCTTCCAGGGCAGGTGTTGATTCTAACAGACAACACAACTGTCATGTGGTACATCAACAAGCAAGGGGAACACATTCTTATCCTCTGTGCAGACAAGCAATGATTTTGTGGGAGACTGCTCTCAGTTTACAGCTAAATCTTCAGGCAAGGTTTCTGCCGGGAGCACAGAACTCCTTAGCAGATGTGTTGAGCAGACAAATTATGGATCCCCACGAGTGGAAATTGGATCCTCATGTATTTCAGAAATTGACAGTGTCATGGGGAACTCCAGACATAGATCTGTTCGCTTCTCCACTAAACTACCAGCTGCCAAAGTTTTGCACAAAAAGGTTTCATCCCACAGCTTGGAAGGTGGATGCTCTTTCATTCAATTGGAGCAATCTTCATGTGTACGCCTTTCCACCTCTGCCTCTCCTCCCAAAGGTACTTCTGAAGGTCAGACAGGACAAGCCAAGGATGATTTTAATAGCTCCAGTATGGCCTCGACAGCATTGGTACCCACTACTGAGAAGTCTGGTACGGGAGCCTCCATGGCCTTTACCTTCGATTCCACACCTGCTGACTCAGGAGAACAGTCATTTACTCAATGTCAAACTTCACTCTCTTCACCTGACAGCCTAGCATATTCTGTTTTAAACCCTGGAGGGTTTCAGCTTCCACAGCAAGTTTTGAATGTTATTTTGGAAGCCAGAAGGCCCAGTACAAGGAAAGTGTACGCAGATAAATGGAAGAGATTTTTATTTTGGAGTGCAGCAAAAGCATTTGATGTTTCTAAGCCTAATTTAAGTGTGGCTCTTCAATATCTTACTGAGTTACTGGACAAAGGTTTGTCCTTCTCTTCTATTAAGATTCATGCTGCAGCAATTTCTGCTCACTATGATTGTGACCCACCATTGTTTTCTCATCCTTTGTTTAAGCAATTCCTTAGAGGGCAAAGAATATAAGACCCCCACGGAGAGCTCCTACTCCTGCTTGGGATCTCAATTTTGTGTTGGAGAAACTCACTCTACAACCTTTTGAGCCTGCAGCTACTGCTGAGTTGAAATATTTATCATGGAAGACTGCTTTTTGTTAGCCATTACCTCTGCGAGAAGGGTTTCTGAATTACAGGCCCTTATGGCAGTTGAGCCTTTCTTAATTTTCCATAAGGATAGGGTATCTTTATGTACTAATCCTTCCTTTATGCCTAAAGTGGTTTCTAGTGTGTCTTTAAACCAAACTATTCATTTGCCTACCTTTTATGCAAACCCCAAAATAAAGGGAAAAGATTTTGCACACTTTGGATATACACAGGCAGTTGCGATATTATTTGAGCAGAACTAAAGGGTTCAGGCAGTCTCAGCAGTTATTTGTTTCTTTTGCTTTGAGTTCTCAGGGCAAGCCTGTGTCAAAACAAACTATTTCTAAGTGGATTGGGTTTTGCATTGCTTTCTGTTATTCCCATCATGGCAAGGAGGTTCCAGCTGGGATTAGGCCTCATTCCACTAGGGCTACTGCCACTTCAACAGCTTTTTTAAGGGGGGTGGCAACTAAAGATATCTTGGAGGCAGCTACTTGGAGCTCTGTGCACACTTTCTCTAAGCATTATCACCTTCCACTTTACTCTAAATCTAGGGCTGGTTTTGCCACTGCTATTTTACAGGGCATTTTGGCAGCTCCTGCTTCTTTATAGTTGTGCCAGCCTCCCTTACCTCTGCTTTGGGATTCTACCCAAGTGTAAGGACTGCAGCAATGTGAGATGAAGAACATAGTACAGTTTTGTACCTACCATAAATGTAGATGTTCGAAGATCCACATTGCTGCAGTCCAATTTACCTCCCTCCTTCCCTCTGTAGTTAGAGGCGGTTGTGTGGGTTGGATTGTAAATATTGTGTATATTGTATATATTGTACATATTATTAGTGCTAGGGTGGTTGGTTGTTGGTTTTGTTGTCTTTGGGTTTTGACCTTTCTTGTTAGGGTCTTCTGACATCTGGGGCAAGAAAAGACTGAGGATATGACGTCGGTCATGCGCATTTGTACCCTGATGTCCTGATGTCAGTCTAATGCGCCTTGACCGACGTCAGCCTTATACTTTGATATTCGGGCCGACCGAGGACAGCGGACTACCCAAGTGTAAGGACTGCAGCAATGTGGATCTTCGAACATCTACATTTATGGTAGGTACAAAACTGTACTTTTGTTGGCCTTCCCCGCACCATTGATGAAGTAACTGAGCCTCTGTCAATCATAGCCAATGAAGCAATTCCAGGCAGAGTTGCTGGAAGCTGTTGATGACTGGGGTTGTGGAGGGTGATAGGGGCACTTAGTGATCTAAAGAGGGCATGTTAATGTGGCAATTCAACACCATTAAATTCCCCCAACAGGTCTTGCAGCTATCAAACTGGACAGGCTCCCCCACCCCCTGGATGTATGGTGCTGGGACACATGATCCCAGGGGTGTATAGTCTGTTACCCATTCACACAGCAAGGTTTCCCTTGAAATGTGTCAGTGAGGGCCTATGCCTAATGTAGTTAGGAATGTAATGTGTTGTCTCACAGTACATTTGTTATATATTGTTATTTCAAGAGTACGTGAAGCTCAGTGAGTTTGGGGGCTCCCGCCCTTTGCTTAGCCAAGTTTACACATAGAAATCATCTAAATAGGAAATAGGCAGAAGCAACGTTAATGTCAACAGTGTAATGGTTACAGCATCTGCACAGTACCTGTGCATTCAAGGTCACAATCCCGATAATGGCAGGGATGTTTATCATGTGCAAAAGTATACCTTAACCACAGCTTGCATATATAGGTAGTAATCATCTGTATAATTAACATTTGAAACACCCATATAAACCCATGTGTGCAGGAGAGTACAGTCAACAGAGAATGTAATGTTATGACAGGACATAGTGAGATGTTATGTCACTGACATGTATATATCTGGAGTAGTTAACGGATGTGGCAGTGTTTGCGTGCACAGGTTATATGTTACAAAGTTTGTTTAACCGCTGCTATAATATCACACAAACACTTTTAAACATGCTTACAACTGCTTAAATGAGCCTTATTCTGCAGTAAAAAACATTTGTAAAGCATTGCAGGTGTTGAACCCTGGACCATGCACACTATAGTCATGGGACTTACCACTAAGCCATCCGAGGTGTACACATGTTTCATGGTCTTGAGACTGCACCTTATAACATATGCATTTCACTGTAATGATTACAAATGGGACAGTCACTTTGTGTACATTTGTACATTACATTGTAATGTACTGTAGTTTGTGAACCAACACATTCCAGTGTACAGATGTATTACTGTTACAAACTAATATGAAATATATATATATCTATATATATATATATATATATATATATATATATATATATATATATATATATGGTTCCCTATTAGAATCCTGAAACACTATAAGCCTGAAAGTCAAAATCCTGAAAACTAATGACTGAAAATGCAAAATCTCGAAAATGCAAAATCCTGAAAGTCAAAATCCTGAAAACACAACTAATGCTAATATGTCACTATAAAGACACTAATATCTACCAACTGACCCTGACCCTAACCTAAACCCTAAGGTCCGTCACTATCGCACACTCACCTGACCCGTGCCCTAACCCTAACTCACTTAAACCGCCCCTAACCCCAATATTTGTCACTATTGCATACATGCCTAACCTACGCCCTAACCCTAACTCACTTTTACCGCCCCAAACCCTAACATAACACCAACCGCACACTTACCTGGACCCAACGCATGACCTAACACCACAGGGCTAACAATAGCAAAGCCACAATGATGTCAGTATGTCCATTTTGTGTTTTCAGGATTTTGACTTTCAGGATTTTGCATTTTCGAGATTTTGCATTTTCAGTCATTAGTTTTCAGGATTTTGACTTTCAGGCTTATAGTGTTTCAGGATTCTAATAGGGAACCATATATATATATATATATATATATATATATATATATATATATCAGTGATGTCTGCACACACACACACACACACACACACACACACACACACACATATATATATATATATATATATATATATATATATATATATATATATATATATAAACATCTATGAACGCACTATGTGACACAGAAGCACTCCAAAGGAATGGTCAACATAATAGCAGCTGTGTGTATGGGATGCAGCTGGACAGTACTTCCCTTTGATAGTTACCACAAAAGACAGGTAGTCGTATTTGGCACCCCTAATCATGACAGGATACCATCCAGGAATATAGAGATAACTGCTCAGCCATACTCAACACCCATGTGACCCATAATAGATCACATATTTCCGTTAAGGGATATTGCCCATGTGTAGATGGCCTACACTTCCCTTCTCAATCCGTAACTGCACTATGTAGCATGCAGTCTACCCTGAATAATGCTGAGTCCAACCCAGAAGTGTTGGACATGCTACACTTAACACATCCTGATCCCAAATAAACACATATGTCATGGACATCCACCTTTCTAGTACAAGGATCACAACATGCCTGACAGATCCCTGTCCCATACACTTAACATACTCTTGCCATACTATGCATCCCTGTCCAGCGAAGCTGCACATCACCCCTCTCTGTGACATGGTGTGATGACAACATGCCAAATATATCAGTAACCATGTGTATCAGTTCTCTGGCACTGCTTGAGCTGGCCACTGAAACTTACCTGTCTATTGCCTACAGCTAGGTAACCTGTCTGCCTAGGCTCATAAATGACCCAGGGCATATAGCCTACTAGATCACTATGACCATACATGCTATAGTTGACATCCAACACTGCAAATACCATCAGGCTAGCTATTGTCCCATGTGTTACATGTGTGCAACACAGGCAATACATGGCAGGATGTTACACAGCTGTACAGTGGCATGTAGATTTATATGGCAAAACACATACATGCTTGCAAGTCTGCAGGGTCACAGGTCATGTCCCTAACGGCTATGTATGACTATATATGTGGCATATACACAGCATCTCCATCGTTATGTCTTCCAGGTATGCCACATAGTACACTGCTGGTGTACAGCCACTTGGAGGATAGGGTCATCATCCCATACCTCCTTGACAACTACACAACGCTCTTCAACCATGTGCCACAGGATGCACAGCAGTGGGATGCCTTTGAGAGGAACTCTGCAGGAGGGTAAATGATGTTGGAGGTCACAATCGCACTTATCAGCAGGTGCGCTGGCACTGCACTGACCTGATAAGATGGGTGAAACAGCATGCTAATGCAATCACCAGGGAACAAGGTGCAACGGGTGGGGGCCACTCACCGAGCCCCCACTCACACGTACCGAGGAGCTACTGGCCAACCTGGGGACACCTGCAGACCTCCATCCACAAGCTTTAGCTGGTATTGTGGAGGTGGGTGTCTCTCAACCTCTGAGCCTGGAGTTGCCTGATAAGTCACTATTGCACATAAAACAAAACTATATATCACATAGTTACATGTGATACTGTACAATATGTAATGTAACATCATATGCAAGGCATGTATGCACACATGCCACATACTATAGTCTGCTACTCTATGTATGCACAGATATGCATACTCCATAGTATAGTGTATTTTACTGGTTTATGTGCTAACATGGACATTGCACCCTGTAGCTATCACACAAGTGTGGATAACGATCTTATTGATGTGACACTCCTGTTTAGGTACCTCTGGCACTTTGCAGTGACAGCAGCCTGTGTCAGATGAGATTGTTATTATTTACCAGCCTTGATAATGCACGGAGCATATTAATTGCATGCTATCTGCCATAACACACGTGCACATAATGTATGGTGGTCCTGTTAATGGACACTGGTCAGACCTGCAATGCATCACACTGTTTACCTATGTGAAACAATTGAAGACTATTTGAAACACCTACATTAAACCTTCCAAACTGTTATTGTCAGATGTGTGGACAACAGTGAATACAATGGTGGAGGTGTGTTCCACTGTAGGGACAGGTACTACATATTAGTATTTCACATGCTGAGAATACAAACAGTACTGTACAGAGAGCATATGTGTGTACACACTCTAAATGTGTTGGAGCTGGAGTATGCCCGGCCCACAGGATACACCCTTGTGGAGTATACCCTTGCTATGAATGTCACACAATGTCATGTGCTATCAGACATGTCAATGACATGTAGTGGGCTGACTGCAACACTGTTCAACTATCCTGCAAAGCATTTTTCACATCCCATACATACCACTCTTTGTCTGCATAACCCTGTCCTCAGTGGAGCATATGACATCTATGGGTGTATGTCATATGGGATAACACTGACATGTGAAATAAGATTGCCATCACAACCATTGGACTGAGCATGTGTACACCATGGAGGATGGCCAGAGACACGAAGCAACACACAAAATAGAAGTGATGTACATGTGTGTACACCCTGTTGTACATTGGCTCAACACAATACAACTATGGCCTTTGTGTAATGGTGATATTGCAGATGTGAAACACTAAATATCATACAGGCCTGTGCACAGCTTGTGTAGGCATAACATGAAACCACCACATAACATGTCTTGAACATCTTGAGTGTGTCACAACATGGACGCATTCACCTATACAGTATCCAAATACATACATGTGTTGCACAACATACACATACATCCACATCAAGCCACAGGTACAGTACAGTCACCTTGCTGGTGTCAGACATCACTGTCATGCCTGCTCCTCATGTGTGTGAGGTACACAGATGGCATGTGGTATATAGAGTACTTGTATGTTAGCCATGTGTGGTCATAGTTGCCAGGTATTAGTAATATGGTTGCAGATGTGCAGGAGTGTCATCCGTATACCCTTCTGTGACCTGCCACACATTCCACATAAGGGTTTATTGTGTATGCACCTCAGTGACATGGGTCACATTCCGCATTAGATATGTATTGTATGTGAACATAGTCATGGCTATGAACTGTGTCAGTAGCTCACACTGTATATCAATTGTGAAGCCACATGAGGCCCTGCAATGGCTATGCACATAAGCTCAAAGCGCAGTATGTCACTGCATATTTGTAGGGTGGACAGACAACATTGCATCAGCTGAAGGCCCATGTTAGTATAACACGTCCCTGCATTGGGAGACCATTACCATACTGTAGATTGGAATGGACACCATTGTGTTACACATGTATTCATGTCATTCAACATGTCAGCAGAAGACATGTTATACTACATGCAATTGGCAAGGTCATATGTTACACAGCAGGCTGGTGTACTGTAAACCTGTGCTGGTCTGTGGCACCATTACAAAGTAGGGACAGCCATGTCAAACATGTTTGTACAGCCACATGCACAATGTTTACACTCAGCTCAGGGGTAGGCGGAATAATGTTGAACAGACATGCACAGCTTTGCGGAAGATATGCAAGCTAGGGCTCAGGCAAACATAGTATGCAGTCGACATACCTTACTGCTCATGTCCTCACACATAGGGGCAGTGGCCAACACAAGGCATCAGTGGCAGATGTACAAAGGTCAGTGATGGTCTGTTAACATGTGCATGTTGCACACACCATGGCAGTGTGGTGCAATGGTGCAAAGTGCATGCATTGTATTGCAGGTATGGGGCATAGGCTACTAACACAGATGGTGCAATGCAGGTATTTATGCTAACCACCACTATAATTGTGTAAGGTGCATGCCGTCTGCTATAACACATGCATGCTGTTGTGTGCAACTCAGGGATGTATGGTAACTACCACTATAATTGCCTTAGCTGAAACTATAATTGTCTAAGCTGAATGACATCTGCCATATCCCCTGTATGTAGCGTGTGGGTCTGTGTGTCTCTGTCTGTCTGTGTGTGTCTCTGTCTGTCTGTGTGTGTCTCTGCCTGTCTTTGTGTCTGATATGACTTGTAATGTACAGTTCTTGTCTACCCCTCACAGATGTTGATGTAGGTGTGTTGCCCTCCTGTGGTCCACTTGATGTTAGTGTCCCCACAGACTCTAGCAGTAATGATGATAGTATGATTGAGGCACAGGCAGGGTTGTCAGGGGCTGAATCTGTGCCATTGGTTGCCATTTCACCTGTCTCCCCTTCATCTTTGCACACGGTTCCCTGCCTTCACATACCCCATCACCACCGGCCATAGAGGAAGGACAGTTGGCGGGTGGTAGCATGGAACAGGGAAGTGTAGTGACTATGGAAAGTGTGCCTGCACACCATGATCCCAGTCAACAGACTGGTGATGTCCCACACGGGCATGTGCCCAGCACTGCTCGTAGGAGGACCACTGGCCAACATGCCCCTGCGAGACAAAGCACATCAGCTGGAGTCACTAGATGCATGTTTCATGCTGTAATGGAGGCACAGGCACATGCTGAATGGCACAACAGAGAAAGTCTGAGGCTTCAGAGGGCTGCTGTCCATTAATTAACTGACAACATTCAGGCACATGCAAATGCTCACCATCATCTTGCAGATGTTTTGGATAGACGATTGGGTGACATGGTGGGAGTCCTTGACTGTGGCATGTGAATCCTTGAGCATGGAATATCTGTGCTGGAACATCTGGTGGGAGTGAGGCATCAGGCATGTGGACGTAGGTCAGCTACATCACCTGTTGAAGGTCTTCGTGAACATGCTACTGCACATGCCCGCTCACACAGTGGCAGTAGCAGCAGTGTAGCTGGTGCTGTGCAGTCCACACCAGGACACAGCAGGCCATGTGCGCATGGTCCTGGATGGTCCCAGCAGGGCCATGATTCCAGTGGACATGTGTCATCAGATGGTACCCAATCTGGACCTCTGCCTGGTAGTGCCCATGCAACCCCTGGCAGGCGCAGGTCACGTGGCCATGGCCAGACACCGTGAACTGTGAAACCTGCCTTGTACAGTCTGCAGCTGTCAATAATACCTCTGTGTAGGCCAGCCACATGCCAGACCTGTGTGCATGCATACACACACACTGGAAACAAATGAAGGGCACCTCGACACACATGTATAACATCCACACACGCCCAATGATATCACAGGTCCTAACACACACACATGATGTCATCCAATGGCACAGCCTAGGCCTCTGGCAAACATTATCACCCTGTGCATATGATGATGCCTGTAACGCATCCCTGTCATCCACACCATCTGTGCAGGGCCATGTTTATATGATCTGATGCACAGGTGAACATATAGGTAGACAATTTTAGATTAATATTGTTGAGTAGTGTTGACAGGCAGCAGACATACCATGTATTGCAGTCTTAGAATGCATTTTGTACATTTGACAGTATGTATCATGTGTAACAACACTAACAGCATGTTGATCTTGATGTTCTGCCTTCCTTTTTCAGGTGTAGTTGCATGTGCTGGGGGATGTTGGTGTTTGCGCAAGTCCAATATGCACATGTTTACTACCCACAGGTCAGTATGACAATACCTGCATACACTTTGTAGCTCCCACATCACCATTATATTCTCCCATGTTTCAATTATGTTTACTGTTCTAATGATCCAAGAGCATGATAGCTGTGTAGTAAGCTACTGTGTTCAGAGCCATCACATCTGTAGTGGGTGACATCACAGGTATATTTACCTGGAGCGCGGAGTGGGTAAAAGAGTGGTATGCCGGATGTCAAGGGTAGAGGCCAGTGGAAATAGTGGCTTCTCAATGGGAAGCAGTAATACCCACTGCCATGACAGCATGCAAACACAAACACACACACTCAGGGATTCACAGACACAGTAACACACACTCTGATGCACACACACAGCTGCCAGTGTTTGGATGAGAACCCCTGCCTATGTGCATATCATCATAATAGTACTATGCAATTACAAGACACACCACCGAGATTACACATGTACAGGTAACTGGAATGGCCTAAGATCAAGGACTTTGACAGAGATACTACAGTGCAGTGAGTGTATGTGGGGAGGGGGGGTCTATGAGTAGGCTATGTAACAACAGGTCACACCCCAGGGTGTATATGTTAACAGACAGTATGCCTGTCTATGATTGATATCAATAGGGATGCTAGATTGCATTGAGAGGATGGGGGGAGAGGGCATTAACATTTTACTATGGTAAAATACAGCCTCACTCCAGAAACAGGACAGCCACACACACACACACACACACACACACACACACACACACACACACACACACACACACACACACACACACACACTGGCATTCACAAATATATACACCTATGTCACACACATACAGACACTTTACATGTGTGAGGTTTAACCATCTGCCTATGCCTTTCTTTCTACACTTCACTCTGTACTGGTGTCAACAACAGTGTTCAGGAGAGTGATAACATGTGGGATGTATTCCCATCCGTATGTGACGTATATGGACACACACACCCACACGTGCCAGTACTGTGAATCAAACACCTGCCTATCTCATGATAGGTACTACAGAAGTACAGCACTATTGCATCTGGTACAATGCTTACTGACTCTTTCCTTTGACAACTGTGCTGATATATGCACAATCTATGCACAGGGGAGGTATTACTGTTACAGGTTCTACATTGTCTGTCTTCGACTTCAATTAACAAAACCTGACCTTAGCAGATACACAGGTTATTTTAGGACTGGTTGTAACACACCAGTGAGCTGTCCTCAGTAATCATTCATCTGCAAAGAAGCCCCACCACTTAGTAGACATGCCCAAACATCTGTCCATACTTCATGTACGGCTTACTGTACTTAGAGCATATCACCATATACAGTTGGCAATGTTGATGCTGTATTGCAACAGCATGATTTACTAAGACAACAGTCACCTTCAGACATCAGACACTGCACACACATAGAATCTACACAAATATCAATACATGTACACATATGCAGTCTACATCAGTATGTGCGCTAGCAGATCAAGAGGATCCATTCCACACCTTCTCCACTCCATGTGAGAAACATAGCCGAGCATTACATCATAATGGATGTTGTATTCATGTACTGGTAAGACACCACCACTTTCACCAAGTAGCCAAGTGTACATATATTACAACAGCACATATCAGTGTGACACACACAGCATTATTCCATGTCATGCTCCTACAAACTGTTACTTGACAGTGCCATGGTGAAGCCAGGACACTGTAATGGTCAACAGTGAGCACATCATATTTGCCACACACACCTAATGTGTACTGGAAGTGTACCAGCAATGTGCTCTGTTAGAGCTAGGCAGTACACTCATTCAAGCATGTGCGAGGTCTGTGGCTTGTAACATCTCACCCCAGCATGTACTGACTATTGTGGTACTAAGGCTAATGTCCAGACAGCACACAGCATGTATGGCTTGCAATTGTTGACACGGGGTATATGTAGGAGCTGTGGCCACACATGGCTATACATGTCATGGACATATCACCTGTGACTTCTCAGGAGCATACAGAGCAGAGCTGGATTTTCCTGAGTCTGTCAATACAGGCCTTGTTTAGGTCCTATGGTCCTGTTATTTGGGTATGTTTGTAGGCATTGCATTAGGTGGACATGTCTAAAGACATACATGTCACATGGGGTGTTGTATAATATGATATGTGTCATGGGTGACCAGTAGAGAGGGATATTACCTCTGTCAACATAGATATAGAAACTTATGTACTGTTAGCATGCTATCTGCCATGTGCATGTGTGTAATGACTGTAGCCACCTGTATGTAGAAAAGAAAACAAAAGCTATGGTAATGTAATTTATGTTTTATGAGTGTGGGATGCACATATCCAGGGCAAGTACGGTTAGGTCATATCCAACCATGAGGGTGTTGTTTACTGGTGTACAGCAACAGTCGACCATGTTAATGCTGACAACATTTGAGGGACCCTGGTATGTGTACAACTGAGCTGGTTACAAGCAATGGTACTATTGCATTGCATAACACATATGCAGCTGTGTCTGTACATGGGTATTTAGCAGAGTTGATGTAGGCCTAGGTACAGTCCACCAGTTGAGGGTTATCTGGTGGTCTACCATACTAGGTCATATCACATAGGGATGTGTGTTGGTAGTCTGGGAACAAGGTGGTGAATGTATATGAGGCTACAACCTAGAATGCAGCATTTGCCATTGTCACCTGTATCTGACTCATTTGTGATGTGTTATGTCAGAGTAGTGATCTTTACATGTGAGTAGCCTTTATGAATATGTGTACACCACCACCTGGAATAGTCCATACCACTGTTATGGCCCACATGTCTGGATCTGAGTTATATGGAGGTAGTGCAACTGTGCACTACAGAGCCTTCAGCCAGGTGTTCCTCATTGCACATATGTCAGTATTCCCCACTGTAGTTTCTACATTGAGCAAATGGATTACTAAAGCCACACATCTAGCATTGGTTAGCATAAGCATCCAATGCAATTGTCATGTAGGTGTCAGGGTGTTACTTCTTTATGTAGGACATTTGCCTTGGAATGCGGCTATATGGGTAAATGTGACCTAGGTATTATCCACATACACGTGTAACATGGATGCATGTGTTCTGTGTTGAAGGCTCATCGTTCGGTCATGACAACCCAGAATGACAGGCACTAGACAACCTCATAATAACAGCAGGACATTGGCTCATTGTTTTAGTCTGGCAGTGTCTACCCATGCCATGACATCACTGCACATGGCATTAATGTGCTTGGTAGCAAATGCCTCATGTAAGGTGATGGACAGCAGCAGAACTTGTGTATATGACCAATGTAAGATATACTTAGGGTAGCAGTCCTGCTAATAATGACAACTACTAACACAGCCGGGAGAGGTAATCTTGACACCTGCACCTCAGTACCATTGCACAAGGTGGCTCACACATTATGCTTGCACATGCCACTGTTCCACGTATAATGTCACTGTCCAAAACCTATCAATGTATGCCTTTCAGGGCAGCAAGGTGTGTGACATATGCTGTAGGTAGCATCCGCCTGTGTTACCCAGGTAAGCTATTGTCTGTCACATCCAAACATGCATGAATGTGTATATGTAACATATATATGTCAGTACTTCATGTAATTGTATGCATGTTTATCACACAGCACAGACACAGATGTATCATTTACGGGCCACATACAGGTATCAGGTAGCAAACCAGTATGATGTGCATATATACTGACAGGTAAGATGTACCTAGCTGTAAACCTGTGTGTTTACAATAGCAGTCCATTACAACATGTTCTGTACATGTAAGTGTTTGAGCATGCACACTGTGGTCTTCAGTGGTTAGAATCGGAGTGCATCCCAAACAGCCC